>NC_022027.1:6102745-6134764 GCF_000317375.1 Microtus ochrogaster | reverse complement strand
AAAAAAAAAAAAAAAACAACAACAAAAAAAAATCAAAAAAAAAAAACAAACAAACAGATGTAGAGACACACAACTGTCTTATTTTTATTTCATAGCAAACTGATTTTAAGGGGACATATGCTTAGACTTAAATTGTTTTTGCTGATATATGACCTTGAGTTTACTGTGAGCACAGGGTTTGTTTTTTTTGTTTTTGTTTTTTAAACATTTAGCAGAAGCATAAACCTGTATTTGGTAATTCTGTTGCTTTGTCTTGTGCTCTGTCTTTGGCAGGTACCCAAATGTCAACATTCACAACTTCACCACGAGCTGGAGGGATGGTATGGCCTTCAATGCACTGATACACAAACACCGGTAAGTCTGAAGACAAAGGCATAGAAGTGTTGCCTTGTTTTCCTAGGGCAGATCTGGATGTGTGACTTGGATACTGTGCCAGGGTGGAAATCCCTGCCTTCATATGGAAAGAATGTGTGGGTTCACTTCATCATCCTTCATTTGCCTGATAAACTTTAAAGGTGATTATGCAAAAACCAGGCATCACTGCTGAGTGATAATATGATACTATAATTTTACTCCACTAAGTGTTGATTTTAACATTTCTAAGCAATTGTCATGTCTTATTAGACACTTGAATTATTTCCAAAGCATAATTTTTTGGTGTCCTACTGTCATTCTGTATAGGCCTGACCTGATAGATTTTGATAAACTGAAGAAATCCAATGCACACTACAACCTGCAAAATGCATTTAACCTGGCAGAGCAGCACCTTGGCCTCACTAAACTGTTAGACCCTGAAGGTAAGGACCCATGATGTAAAAGGTTAAATAAAGTCATCTTGTGTTGGGGCGCTCTGTGTCTGCAGCATGCCTTGAAGTACCAAAGCAAGGGGAGCTTTAAAATTCCAGTAGTTGCTTGAGGGTTTGTGGGATGGGTTACCTCTAACAGGTTTGAAAGATGGGTTCAAGAGACAGGGGGCATGGGCAAAGGTGAAGACCCAGAAAGGAAGGCAAGTTTGCTGATTGAGGGATTGTATGGGAACAGTGTAAAGAACACCCATGGTCTTTACTCTGCAGGCTAAATATCAAACCTTTGACTGTCTGGTGGACAGTGGGGTATCATTGGAGAGTCTCTGCGCCGTGTTTGCAGAGACAGCCTAGCATAGGCACTGTGAGTGCTTGTTGACTGTCTTCATAGGTGGAGATGATTGAGAACAAGGGCACTCTTAGGACGCTGAAGTTAAATAAGGAGACTGGTCTTCATGGGGATGTGTACTGAGAGTAGGTGGAGATGATTGAGAACAAGGGCACTCTTAGGACGCTGAAGTTAAATAAGGAAGGGAGTCTGTGAGTGGATGAGACAGTAGCACAGTTATTTTTCCCTAAATATTTTTTTATTTAAAAGTTTTTTTTTTCATTTTACATACCTACCACAGTTGCCCCTCCCTCCCTTCTTCCCACTCCTCTCTCACCTTCTCCCCCCACAACTCCCCACATCCTTTCCTCATAAAGGGTGAGGCCTCCCATAGGGAGTCAACAAAGTCTGGCATATCGAGTTGAGGCAGGACCAAACCCCTCCCCCTTGTATCAAGGCTGAGCGAGGTATCCCTCCATAGGGAATGGTCTCCAAAAAAACCAGTTCATGTCCAGGGATAAGTCCTGGTCCCACTGCCAGTAGCCTCACAGATAGCCCAAGCCACAGAACTGTCACCCATATTTAGAGGGCCTAGTTCAGTCCTATGCAGGTTCCCCAGCTGTCAGTCCAGAGTCAGTGAGCTCCCACTGGCTCAGGTCAGCTGTTTCTGTGGGTTTTCCCATTGTCATCTTGACTCCTTAGTAGCACAGTTTTTCTTATGTCTGACTGTATATATCACATCTGTGTGGAACTGATAGCTAGTGTCTAGGTCCCTGCAGTAGTCAAAGCCTGTCTTTAGATGACCAAGCTGATCTCTCTAGGGAAGCCTATTAAATCCTCGTTTCTTGGTCCCAGTACAGTGTGAAACTTCAGAAAAACTTTTTCTAATTTTGAGAAATATTTAAAATATAATGGGATTATTTAGTTTCTAATGCTAGAGGCTCACAGATTCTCTCTGCTGTAAAGCACATATTAGACAAAAATGTGTGTATGTGAAAGTTGAAAGTTCTTATAAATATAGAATAGGAAGTTGAACTCTCCAAGGGCGTCTTGAGGTCATGAGACTGCCAAACTGTTTTCTTGCTCTTCTCCAGTGCATAAGATTTACTACAGGAAGCCAAGATAAAATTATCTTTGCGCTAACCTATTAAGTGATTCCTTGAGGTAAACAGAAAGCTGAAATTCCTTGAGCTGTGATCGGTCTTCATTAACACCTTCCCTGCTGTCAGGTTTCCGCAGGTCTAGCTCTTTGTAATTTTACAATGAGCCTCTTTTTTCCCTCCTATCAATACAGACTTTATTAACTCATTTATTAATCTTCTTGATCACCAACCAGTATAAAAAGAGACTGTTATTTCTCAGATCACAAGACTGGAGCTAAAACAGTATCTGATGTCTCCTGTGGCTCTGATCTTGATCACTAGTTGTCCTATGTTCTAAGGGATAGCAATTAAAATGTGTTCAGAGACTAGTTGGGAAGTTTTTGCCTGTAACTCCTTTCAGGTATATCAACATTTTGTGCTTACTAAATTGGATGCAGTACATACACACACACACACATGCACGCACACTAATGGGGATGATGAGACCCAGGATCTGTCCAATAGGACACCAGCTGCAGTCTGGCTCCTGGTCCCATTGGTGCTGGTGACAGAAGGGCTGGGAGTATCTTACCCTGTGCCCTGGGGTTCTAATGTTTAAAACACTGGGCTGTTTAAAAAATAGAAATAAGGATACATGTGGAAAGAACCCGACAGAACTGTTAAGAAATTTACTTCTATGTGTCTTTTAATCTGTCCTAGGTTGAGTATTTCTCTCCACATACCCTTCCTGAGACTTGTCATTTTCATCCGTGTGTCTCCTTACTCAGTGAATACACGTTAACCACCCACTTATAGGAAAACCCAGTAGGAACTGGGGAGGTGGTATGGTGTAAGATGTCTACAGTATGTTTCAACCCTTTAGAATTGAGGCTTGTGATTGTGTATTCATACATGCAGAGTCCCAAGGCAGGAAGAACACTAATTTCGCCACAAGAATGAGAAATGTCCTTGTAACCCCGAGCTGCTCCTTTTGAACCAGATAGTAAGGCCAACGCAGGAATGTCAGAAAGTAGGGGCACACAGGAAGAAGGGTGAAGAGGCATAGTCTCTGTGGAATTAGAAACATTTGCTATAATGCTTGGCACTTAGAAGAAACCTCATAAATATTTGAAGGAAGGATGAGGGAAAGCAAAGAACAGCTACAGCAAGATAAAAAGAGTTAAAGGGACCGTGCTTCGCTTACACTGAAGGGCACTTTTATGTTCATGTTTCTGGAAAGTCAGCCTGGGTTCAGTGAGTGGGGCAACAGAAGCCCAGTGAGGAAGCCTTTTTTTTCAGGTTTGTTTCTGTGAACAGGAAGGCCTGAATTGTGACATTAAGAATCTATCACTAACTGGATATTGTTAAAAGACAAAGACATCCAGAGATGAATGTGCCATAGGCCGAGATGGGGTGTCTAACCACAAGCCAGTTTGATGTTAGGGGTTGAGGGTTGGGTGAGGAAACAAACATGCCCTCTGCAGAAGACTTTTCGTGGATATCCTGTGGTAAATGAGCCTGTGGTGTGCTTCCTTCTGCATTCTGGTATTAATGGGGCGACGGCAGAGTTTTCAAAGACTAAGCAGTCTCTGGCTGTTAAGTACTGCTAGACAGTTGTTCCACTTGCTGCTGCTGCCCCGGAGGTTGCTCGGTGAGTGGCGCCTGCAGCCAAGCCCTTTCTGGTTACAGATATCAGCGTGGACCACCCTGATGAGAAGTCTATCATCACCTATGTGGTGACCTACTACCACTACTTCTCCAAGATGAAGGCCTTGGCTGTGGAAGGAAAGCGGATTGGGAAGGTGAGCTTACGCGAGCGTAGTAACTTGTATGCATCGGAAGTTAGCTCCCTTCTGCCTCCGTGCCCTCCCCTTTGCCAGTGGTAAGCAGTACTTAATAATGGCCTCTGCCAGGAGCAGGAAGGAGGTAGAATCCTCATTTTTCCAAAGGGTAATGAGAAGTAGAGCAATAGTAGTAATCTCTAGAAAGGAATTGAGGGAGGATGTTAGACACAAGCCTCTTTCCTCACCCTTGACAGGAAACTGACTGTTGAAAATCTAGCAAAATTGGCTCTACCATGGTCATGAAATCCTACTTACTCCCCATGATCTAAAGAGCCTCAGTCTCGGGCCTTTTTCATCTCAGGTGGGCAAAGTTCACCTGCCTTTTTTGGTTTGTTCCTTTTGTTCTGGTCCTCTCCCTGCACCCCAACCCAAAGGCCTCTGCTTTTCTAGGAATTACAGAAGTCATCATAGTCTTTGGCTGGAGGTTGGGTGGCTTCAGAACCAGTTCAGTTGGGTTAGGTTGACTGCTCACAGATAAGAGGCCTGGTCTGGGTGCCTGTTTGCACTGAGGTTAAAATGCTTCTGCCAAGGAACAGACTGTGGGAAAGCTAGTCATATAGCGTGCGCTGTTTCATGTGGAAACGTTGGCGCCTTCTCCTCAACCAGTGACATCTGCGTATCGGTTTCCTAACTTTTCATTGCAGGTGCTCGACAATGCTATCGAGACAGAGAAAATGATTGAGAAGTATGAGTCACTTGCCTCTGACCTTCTGGAGTGGATTGAACAAACCATCATCATCCTGAACAATCGCAAGTTTGCTAATTCACTGGTTGGGGTCCAGCAGCAGCTTCAGGCGTTCAACACTTACCGCACAGTGGAGAAACCACCTAAGTAAGGGCAGATGGTTAGCTATTGTCATTCCTAAAGGAGGAGAGACGGCAGCAGCCAAACGACACTTGTGTTCTGACTACCACAAGTCTCTTAAGTCAGCCCTATTTTCCCCCTTGCCTGATCCTAGTTGCCGAGACTTCGTAGACATTCGGTCTCCCCTGAGCTCTGTCTGTACCATTCCCAGAGGATACGTAAGACCCTAAGGGCTGATACAGGTCCTCAGTCCCGTCTTCAGAATCCTTGCACTGAATATTTTTTTTACATTTTAGAAAAGTAACACACTGAAGCCAGGTGTGCTGGCACGCGCCTATAGTTTCAGCACTCGGAGGGATCGCTTGTCAGGAGGGTCCCAAGTTCAGGTTTACTCGGACCACTTAGCAAGAGCTTGTCTCAGGAAAAAAAAAAAAAGGAAAAGTTAGTGTATGTATTGATATAGTGCATGTTGTAAAACCCTGGGTGGGCCTGAGAAAATACCCTGTTATCAAGTCTGTGGTAGCATTAATATTGTGTTAGATAAAGACGATCATTGCATATCAGTTGAGAACAAGTTTTACTCCCTAAAAAAGTTGATTTTTTTTTTCTTTTTCAAAGTGTGTATGTGATGTATGCATCACGTGTGTTTGCAAATGCACAGCTGTATACAGCTCAGAGTGTCCTGCTCTCTCACCCCGCTGTATTCACTTAAGACAGGGTCTTTGAAGGAGCCTGAATCTAGGCCAGCAGTAATCCTTCTGCCGTGTGTCACTGTCACCCTCTGCTAGTTCATCAGCAGAGCCTTGCCAGCTCTTAATGCGAGTGCTGGATCTGAGCTTGCTCTTTATGCTCGCACAGCCAGCTCCTACCTGCTGAACCACCTCTCCAAACCCGCTCGTGTAATTTTAAGTTTAGTATTTTAATATAATTGTTAAGCAAGGACTATGAACTGGATCTCTTGTTTATTACCAAAGTCCTTTTTATTTCTTCTGAAAATTCAGTAGTGATGGAGGTCTCTGAAACCCACTGAAAACTTAGATTAGATATTTAGAATAATTATTGCTGATTTGTTCATTCACCCCTCTCTGGATGAAGTAAATCCATTGTCTAGGGGCAGTGATTCTCAACTTTCCTACTGCTGTGACCCTTTAATATAGCTCATGTTGTGGTGACCCCAACCATAAAATTATTCTCGTTGTTACTTCATAACTGTGTTTTCGTTACTGTTATTAATCATAATGTAAGTACTTGATATGCATGATATCTGATAAGGCAACCCCTGGGAAAGGGGAGTTGCAGCCCACAGGTTGAGAACCACTGTTCTAGGTTATTAAAAACTGTAGTACTCACCAGGTGGTGGTGGCGTGCGCCTCTAATCCAGTACTCGGGAGCTAGAGGCAGGTGGATCTCTGTAAGTGCGAGGCCAGCCTGGTCTACAGCCAGGACAGGCCCCAAACCCACAGAGAAACCCTATCTCAACAACAACAATAACAAAAATCTGTGCCCTTGATGTCCTCAAATATAAAAGCTATAAACAGCCACAAAACAATGCCACAGTTGCAGAGTTCTTAAGGACCGACCAGCTGACTAGCCTGTTGCTGTCTCACTAATACAAACATTACATAATTAGACCAGAGATAGCTGGATTTAAAGTTTCATGACCGTGTGAAATAGGCTTTTTTCTAATAGGAAGTGAATTTCCATTCATTCTTGAGGGAACAAGGTGCAGTAATGAATATGACTGGTTTTCTCTACTCAGGTTCACCGAGAAGGGGAACTTGGAGGTGCTGCTTTTCACAATTCAGAGCAAGATGAGAGCTAATAATCAGAAGGTCTACATGCCCCGAGAAGGGAAGCTCATCTCTGATATCAACAAGGTGACGCTAACTCACGTGGCCGTGTTTTGGTTATCCCATCCAGCAGGCTTCAGGTTCTCTCTGCTTGGTTATTTAGGAGTGTAGGACAATGCAAGGCTCACTCGCAGCATCCCTCCCTGTTGATACCAGGGATAGCAAAAGGTCCAGCAAAGAGCTGTGGTAGGTTAGTCCACTGGAGCTCTACGGGCCGTGCTAAGACTTTGTCAGCAGCCTTGGCTCGGGGTCACCTTGTTACCCAGATACTCCGTTTAATCCCTCATCCGTGAGAGGCGGTCAGCTCAGACGTCTTCACATGACATGGTGGGGAACTGGAAACTTGATTCCACGTTCTTGGCGTCTCTGCAGGTCGTGGGCTTTGGGTGCTGTTTGCCTCCTCAGAGAAGCTGTCAGGCCAGCTGTTTCCGCTGCTGTGTCTGGTGTGCCTGCAAGTGTAGACTTGTACTGTGGGTATTATTCCCGAAGGAAAATTAGAGAAATCTAGAACTCTGTTCATTTGCACACAGAGTCCTTTGAGCAGTCAGTGTTTGGGATTATTGTAAAGCATGAAGTAAGACATTTTCAGGAATGAATTTATGTGGAATTTTGAAAATGTGACGTGAATGCGAGTAGATGGAAGGGGTGAATAAGATTTCTAGTATGCTTGCCCTAAGGAAAGTCGGTTTGTTTCTTTCAGATCTGAGTTATTTGGAAGTTACAGTTGTATTGCTCCTTATCCCATAACTGTTTGTTTTCCAAGCTTACGACACAGGATCTTTTTGGCTTTGATAAGGAAGTGTTCCCATAACGCTATGTTGAGAGAGAAAAATATCTTTTTCTCAAGGGTAGAAAAGGAATTTCCCTTTCAAATTCTTTTATCCTTTCAACAAATAATTAGCTATTACTATAGCCAAGGACGGAAGGACGGTTCCTTGATCATTACTGAAAACCTTTTTTTTTCCCCTCCCCCTACTTCTGCAGGCCTGGGAAAGACTGGAAAAAGCAGAACATGAACGAGAACTGGCCCTGCGGAATGAGCTCATAAGGCAGGAAAAACTGGAACAGCTCGCCCGCAGATTCGATCGCAAGGCAGCTATGAGGGAGACGTGGCTGAGCGAAAACCAGCGACTGGTGTCTCAGGTTCTGTCCCGATTACTAATGCAAGTTTTTCTGAAGTAGCCAAGAAACACTGACCGTCCGCAAGAGGCCCAGGAGCACAGGACGTACTTATCAACATCCAGTACCGTGAAGTTGCTGGCCAGGAGCTTTTTATTTCCCCCAGAGAGGATGTTTAACATTTCTGATACGCTTTCTTGTCTGTTTGTCTAATTTGTCTTAGACTTGGAAGCAACTCAGGCAGTTTGTTAGAGCCATTGAGTGTGTGAATCCTTCATGGTCGTGTAAGCTTGCTCCTTTCTCTCAATGCTTGACCAGCCAGCCCGGCAAGGCAGTGAGATTGTTCATGAAGTACAAAAGCAGCTTTTCCCCCCAGGCTTGACAGATTCCCGCCCGCATCAGTATCTTAAGTCAGGCCCCTCTGTAAAGTGAGAGGTTGCTGATGTGTTTGCTCTTAGGAAGACATTTGAACTCAGCCAGGTCCTAGGACCTGGGCCCTAGGAAAGTGAGAAACCAATGAAGGAGGAGACTCCAGTGACAGAGTAGGCTTTTGCATACTGTGTCTGTCTGCGCCCTCAACTCCACCCCTTCCGTTCTGACTAGGTGACTTAACGATTCTTCTCATTGTATTTCTCCGTAGGACAACTTTGGATTTGACCTTCCCGCAGTTGAGGCCGCCACCAAAAAGCACGAGGCCATTGAGACAGACATTGCTGCATATGAAGAGCGTGTCCAGGCTGTGGTGGCCGTGGCCAGGGAACTTGAAGCAGAGAACTACCATGACATCAAGCGCATTACGGCGAGGAAGGACAATGTCATCCGGCTCTGGGAGTACTTGCTGGAATTGCTCAGGGCCAGGAGGCAGCGTCTTGAGATGAACCTGGGGCTGCAAAAGATATTCCAGGAAATGCTTTACATTATGGACTGGATGGACGAAATGAAGGTAACTCTTGACTAAAGGAAAGTAGGGGTGGCCGGAGCTCATTCAGCCAGACGTTTTATTTGTAGGTGTCAAGCACTAGGGCCCTTTGTCAGCCGCATGCTTCTGCAGAGCCAGAGTGCAGCTACATTGCTCCCGAGTTTATAAATGAGACGAGCCCTATGGAAAAGTTGTGACAAAGACCACTTCATAGCTAAGATCTGTTGGAGTAACTCAGATCTATTTTCAGTATATTTCAATGAGAGACTCAAATTTGTGATTTTTTTTTCCTCACTGTTAACTTGGCCTTTTTGTTCATTAGTAACACTGTTGAGTGCGTATGCAGACAGGAGGGTGATGGTGAGCACAGGCCATGGTCTAGGAGGCCACACTTCAGGTCTTTACTGCTCTTTTGCTTTACCTTCTTTGAAGCTTCCTTCCTCATCGTTCACCAGAGCTGATACTTAGTCTGTCTCCTGGCCCGTCAGAAGTTGGGAGTGTGGTAAAATGGTACAGGCTGGGAGGCAGGATGATAATGGCTGCCATGCCTTTGTGTGGTTTCTCCTCCATTGCTGGCAGCTCTGAGCCTAAAGTCACGCCATTGTTCCACAGCCCTGTACCTGTTGGTTTCTTCTGATGCAAACTGTAGAGCGTCATCTCTTTTTGCAGTTCTTGAGCTGAAAGGCTTTTATCATTGAGAAGAGAATAGTGTTTAGACAGTGCTCTTTTCTCTCAGAATACTGTGTTCCTCCCAGAAGAGAGCTCTGTCTCTGAACGTCCGTCTTCACCTGTGTCCTCTTAACTCTTGAGCTGTGGTGACAGGGACCAGGTCAGCTGGGTGCTATCAGTTTCCCTCCGCTATCGTCCCACGCTACAGTGTTCTAAGGTTTGGTCTTCTCTGACGTCTTCAAAAAAAGAAATGTTTATAAAGTTTAGAAAAGAAGTATTTTTTATTTTATAAATCTTGATATGCACATTATAAATTAAGAGTAAAATAGAAATCTTATCTGGAGGCGATGTGAAATGGTAGACGGGAGAAAAGTGATGATGTGGTACCGAACCATAGTCTCCTTGCTGAGTACAGAAGTGGCACCTGACCGTGGTCTCCTTATTGGTTATAGAAGTGGCACCCAGCCGGGCGGTGGTGGCGCATGCCTTTAATCCCAGCACTCGGGAGGCAGAGGCAGGTGGATCTCTGTGAGTTCGAGACCAGCCTGGTCTACAAGAGCTAGTTCCAGGACAGGAACCAAAAGCTACAGAGAAACCCTGTCTTGAAAACTACAAAAAAAAAAAAAAAGAAGAAGAAGTGGCACCTGGCCATTTAAATGTGTGGTGTACACACTTTTAAGTAGATTCTCCTATTAATTGCATAAAGGCATGCCAATAAGCTCTTGAGTGTGTGTGTGTGGGGGGGGGCTTTCTGCTTTGTGCTTTTTAATGTGATTTTCATTTGTTGTTGCTAAGGTGGTTGGTCCTTAGTTACCTTGTCTCTGGTGCTAGAGGTCTCCTGTTAGTGTTGTTCTGACTTCCTGGGCCTTGTCTTGTCCCAAGGTGGCCAGTCCACGCCAGAGGGAAGGTACATCGAGGGTGCTGGTCTCTTGTTCAGAGGCGATGGTACGCTGCCATCAGCGCTGTACTCACAGGTGCCGTTTCTCTTGCCGTTTGTGCGCAGGTGCTATTGCTGTCCCAAGACTACGGCAAACACTTGCTTGGTGTAGAGGACTTGTTGCAGAAGCATGCCCTGGTTGAAGCCGACATCGCAATCCAAGCAGAGCGGGTAAGAGGTGTGAACGCCTCTGCCCAGAAGTTTGCAACAGATGGGGAAGGTAAGAGTGGATTGTTCTAAATTACCTCCTTGATAGTAGACAGGCATCTCTGTGGAGTGCAACCCTTGTGTGTGGTGAAAGGGACTTGTAAGTTACTACAGCGGTGTAGGTTTCTGGAGGACTGTCTGCTTCCAGGTTATAATGTGTGCAGCACTGTAGGTTTCTGGAGGATTGTTTGCTCCAGGTTATAATGTGTGCAGCACTGTAGGTTTCTGGAGGATTGTCTGCTCCAGGTTATAATGTGTGCAGCACTGTAGGTTTCTGGAGGATTGTTTGCTCCAGGTTATAATGTATGCAGCACCGAGGTCTTTGGATACTTCAGCACTGTCTCTCATTCTGAAATAGACACATTTTTCTTAAATACTCAAATGCTGCTTGGTTTTGAGTGCCTTGGCATCTTGCAGTGAAAATGCTGCCAGTCTGTGCCGAATAAAGATGTGTACTACAGCCTACTGCGGCTGCTCCAGCAGCTCCAGTGTGTACTATAGCCTACTGTGTGTACTACAGCCTACTGCGGCTGCTCCAGCAGCTCTCAGCTTTGACTCCAGTCACATGCTGGTCAGACGATGCTTACAAGGATTGTTGGGCCTTGCTTCTCCACCAAGTGAATGCAGCTGCCTTCTTTAATATGATTCGTGATTTATAAGTGATCTTTTCTACAGTTGGGCCGAAAGAGCAGTGCATGGCATAGCCCCTTCTTCCTATTTTAGTCAGTGTTGTTGGCATTTTCTTTAGGCCACCAACCAACTCCCAAATAGACATGGAAACTTATTATAAGTCTTATTAATTGTGAATGCTCGGCCTTAGCTTAGGCTTGTCCCACTAGCTCTTTTAACTTCATGTTTTTATTCATCTACATTTTGCCTCTGAACTTCTTACCCTTTTTTTCATTCTTCATGTCCTACTTTCCTGCTTCTTCTGGGTCTGGATGGATGGCCCCTGGCCTCTTCCTATGGTCTCTCTCTCTTTCTCCCTCTCTTCACTATATGCCATTCAGCTTTTTATTAGATAATAGCTGCCTTAGGCAGGCAAGGTACAATAGTAACATGTCTTTACATATTTAAATAAATGCAAGATATCTGTGTAATTAAATATTCTGCAGCATAAACAAGTGCACCACATCTTTGCATGGTTAAACAAATACTCCACAAGTCAGGATCTCAGGAAGTATTCTGCTGCTTTTTTTTTATGGCACTGTTTAGACTTGAACCTGTAACCAAGCTAGAACATGATCTGCAGATGAGCAGAAAGCTATTGGGAACTCAGATACTCAGCATTCTTTTCTTGTTGAAATAGGCTACAAGCCCTGCGACCCCCAGGTCATCCGAGACCGCGTTGCCCACATGGAGTTCTGCTATCAGGAGCTTTGTCAGCTGGCAGCGGAACGTAGGGCCCGCCTGGAAGAGTCCCGTCGCCTCTGGAAGTTCTTCTGGGAGATGGCGGAAGAGGAAGGCTGGATTCGGGAGAAGGAGAAAATCTTGTCCTCCGATGATTACGGGAAAGACCTGACCAGTGTCATGCGCCTGCTGAGCAAGCACCGGGCGTTTGAGGATGAGATGAGTGGCCGTAGTGCCCACTTCGAGCAGGCTATCAAAGAAGGCGAAGACATGATTGCAGAGGAACACTTTGGATCAGAAAAGATCCGCGAAAGAATCACTTACATTCGGGAACAGTGGGCCAACCTGGAGCAGCTCTCAGCCATTCGGAAGAAGCGCCTCGAGGAGGCCTCCTTACTGCACCAGTTCCAGGCTGATGCTGATGACATCGATGCCTGGATGCTAGATATCCTCAAGATCGTCTCCAGCAACGACGTGGGCCATGACGAGTACTCCACACAGTCTCTGGTGAAGAAGCATAAAGATGTGGCGGAAGAGATCACCAACTACAGGCCCACTATTGACACCCTGCATGAGCAAGCCAGTGCCCTTCCCCAAGCACACGCGGAGTCTCCAGATGTGAGGGGCCGCCTGGCCGGCATCGAGGAACGCTACAAGGAGGTGGCAGAGCTGACACGGCTAAGGAAGCAGGCTCTGCAAGATACCCTGGCCCTGTACAAGATGTTCAGCGAGGCCGATGCCTGCGAGCTCTGGATTGATGAGAAGGAGCAGTGGCTCAACAACATGCAGATCCCAGAGAAGCTGGAAGACCTGGAAGTCATCCAGCACAGGTGAGCTGAAGTTTACTTCCTGGGCGCAAGGGAGGTGGGCTGACATGTGGAAATCACTACCCTGTTGAATTGCTTTTTTTAGGTTTGAGAGCCTAGAACCTGAAATGAACAACCAGGCTTCCCGGGTTGCTGTGGTGAACCAGATCGCACGGCAGCTGATGCACAGTGGCCACCCCAGTGAAAAGGAAATCAGAGCCCAGCAGGACAAACTCAACACGAGGTACAGTGGCTTCAGCAGTGGGTCTGGGGAGGGCAGGGCTCCTGCTCAGTCAGCTCTGCCTTCAGGAACTTCCCATGCAGGTCACTGGCCTTAGCACAGATGTCATAACAGTGGCAGCTGCTTCTCCATGTTTTCTCAGCCATGATTTCCAAGAATGGGCTTTTAGGGTGATGTGACATCATTCAGGACATAAGTCACCCAGCACCTACTTCTTTCCAAATTGAGGTTACAGCGTTGGTGACCTGTGGAAGACAGCAAGATGGAACCTGTATTGTCCCTTTTAAATGAGGCATACAGCAAATTCTGTGAAGCTGGAAAAGGCCTCCCTTATCAGGAAAGACCTTTGTCCCGTTCTTGCCTGTCAGTCTGTTAAACAGACTTTTTGAGTAGGTTACAGTCGGTTTGGAAAATGTTCCTTCAGAGTGGTTTTGAGGTGTGCGTGATGGGTACAGAAGATACAAATTACTAGACCCTATGGGACAGGTGTGGTAACTGGTGACTATGTTGCATTGAGCCAGGGATGGATGTTTACTGGGCAACATGATTTTAAAACCAAGGAAAGCATTTAGTCAGGAAGAAGGAAGGAAAACAGTGAGACAGCTTCAACTCAGTATTCATCCCAGTATCTGCCATAGATTTAGTCTCTCTCCGTTCCCAGGTGGAGCCAGTTCCGAGAGCTGGTGGACAGGAAAAAGGATGCCCTGCTGTCTGCCCTGAGCATCCAGAACTACCACCTCGAGTGCAATGAGACCAAGTCCTGGATCCGGGAAAAGACCAAGGTCATTGAGTCTACCCAAGACCTTGGCAATGACCTGGCCGGTGTCATGGCCCTGCAGCGCAAGCTGACCGGCATGGAACGAGACTTGGTGGCCATTGAGGCGAAATTGAGCGACCTGCAGAAAGAAGCCGAGAAGCTGGAGTCTGAGCACCCTGACCAGGCTCAAGCCATCCTGTCTCGGCTGGCCGAGATCAGCGATGTGTGGGAGGAGATGAAGACGACCCTGAAGAACCGAGAGGCCTCCCTGGGAGAGGCCAGCAAACTGCAGCAGTTCCTGAGGGACTTGGATGACTTCCAGTCTTGGCTGTCCAGGACCCAGACTGCCATCGCCTCAGAGGACATGCCCAACACCCTGACTGAGGCAGAGAAGCTTCTCACACAGCATGAGAACATCAAAAACGAGATTGACAATTATGAGGAGGACTACCAGAAGATGAGGGACATGGGTGAGATGGTCACGCAGGGACAGACTGATGCGCAGTACATGTTCCTGCGACAGCGGCTGCAGGCCTTAGACACGGGCTGGAACGAGCTTCATAAGATGTGGGAGAACAGACAGAACCTTCTCTCCCAGTCCCACGCCTACCAGCAGTTCCTCCGGGACACGAAACAAGCCGAGGCTTTCCTCAATAACCAGGTAATGTTGGTTTGGCCTTGGCTTCCAGCCTTTTGAAACAGGCCCTGAAGTTTGAGACTTTTGACTAAGTGACAGGTTTAAACCATGCCTGTGTGAAATGTATTATTTTGAACCCCCTTCCCCCAGGACTCTTAAAGGCATTGAAGTCCCTCATGATGTAATGGCTTCAAATTGACATTTTCTGGGGAAGCTCGTTTTGCCTTACAATACAGTTCTGTTGCAGTTACTGCTGAGATCGGTCCTCCTAACATCCCAAATTAAATTGGCAACATTCTGTGAGGTGCTAGCTGAATTTTAAAGAGTACAGTGGACAAGCTTGGGGGAGTTATTTTTCTAGAAAGATCAAGAGCTTCACCCAAGCATACAAAAGAAGAAAGTTTTTTTAAAAAAAAAAGAAGTAGAAGTAATAAGAACAGGTAAAGATGGCTGCCAGCATCAGGCTATTAATCTCTCATAAAGGAAGAATATAGAAGAAGCGTTGCTGCCGCCTTTGTGAGCATGGGAGGACTCTCACAGCCCACAGCCTAAGCTTCGCTCTTTGTGGGAAACCAATTCATAACACTTACCACCCTGGGAAAAGTTAATTTGCATGGAAATGCATAAGGGAAAAATTCTTTGTCACATCATTCTGGATTTTTTTTTTCCTCTTTTAAAACAAGGAGTATGTTTTGGCTCATACCGAAATGCCCACTACCCTGGAAGGAGCTGAAGCAGCTATTAAAAAGCAGGAGGACTTCATGACCACCATGGACGCCAACGAGGAGAAGATCAGCGCTGTGGTGGAGACGGGCCGGAGGCTGGTGAGCGATGGCAACATCAGCTCGGATCGCATCCAGGAGAAGGTGGACTCTATTGATGACAGGTATCGTTCTTAGACTGCTGAGTCGTTGACCCAAAGTCCTTGGTACTGCGGGTTTGAGTTTCCCAGTGAGCAGAATATAGGTATTTAATCAAAATTGCATCTGTCCACCCAGAGAGTGAGTGGGTGGTACAGGGCTACATGATGGTGACTCAGAGGAGAGCCGGGGAGGCTGAGCCAGGTACGTGCCGTGTGCCGAGCAGCTCTCTGTGGAGTAGTCATGGTGGCTCACCTGAGGGACCTTCAGAGCCAGAATTTTCCTAGCGTAGGCCACATTCTCGTTCGTCCATGAGACACTTTTCACACATCAGTAAGAAGGGGAAGCTTTCTTGTCCTGAGAACCTCAGAGAACCATGGAGGAACGGTATCTGCCTGTCTTAGAAAATTGGCATAGGTGATGCTATCATAGTGCTTTTGTGTAGACATTTCCTCTTCATCTAGGGCATTCTCCAAGATGAGACAGTGACATCATCTTCTACTCCTCTCTTTTAAAAGATTGTCTCCCTACTTTTTGAAGGGTGGTATACTCTGAATCTGTGTCCGGCCCTATGCTGGTTAAAGTGGGAGGCCTGAGCGGATCAAATTTGGGGTGCACTAGTGTGGAGTATGCACCACAGGCTTGCCTACAAGTCAATCTGATGAGACATTTTCTCAATTAACATTATCTCTTTCCAGATGACTTAGCTAGCCTGTGTCAAGTTGACATAAAACAAGCCAGCACTCTTGACTCCTTTCCAGTTTCACACACGTACTTCTCAGTAAGCCATAACCTTTTTGTCTTGCTGTCTTCAGAATGCCCTGCTAATATTAATATGACAATATAACGTCAAAAACTCCACTTTGAATTTAAAAATTCAAAGACCTAAAGGCTCAAGGTTCAAGGCTAAAACGTCTACAGTCTCTTTCAAAGTTTAAGCCTCTCTAAAATACCCAAATTCTCCAAAATATCTATCTATGGTATCTTTAAAATTCCAAAGCCTCTAAATTCCACAGTCTTTCAACTGTCGCGTCCTTAAAATCAAAAATAAATACTTTCTAATTTAAGAAGGAAGAACCAAGGTAGAGTCACACTGAAATCAAACTCCAACAGCTGTGAAGACTTTGGGGACCCACTCATGATTCGCTGGGTTCCAGAGGGTCGCCCAGCTGTCCCCTGTACACACAGCTTGTCTCCTGAGCTCAAGTCGGCACGACTCCGCAGCTGCTGCTGCCCTTGCTGGTGGTCCCATTGGTCCCATGGTGCCGGCATCTCCTGACTCCTTGGGTCTTCTCTGAACCTTCACCAATGGCCTCTCCTGGGCTCTCTTCAGGTGCTCTGACCCTGCCTCACCTTTTCTCCATGACCCTTCAGTCCTGGGGTTTCTTCCACTGCTGCTGAGACTGCAACTAGTCCCAGAGATCGAGGCCAGAGAAGCCATGTGCCTGAACTAAAGCAGGGAGATTGTATAGCATGTAGGCGAGGGGTCATGCCGTGTCCTCCACAAGCTGGGTTTGTGCCCAAGTGTGGTCAAAAGCTGAGTGCTTTAGGTGGAGACTTAGGCAGCTGCCAACACCAGGGGAGGAACCGCTGCACCTACCAAGATTTCAGAACAGGGCTTTTTGGTGCCCTCGTCTTGTTGGAGATTCTCTGAGAGGGTAGGGTTTGGAGAGAGAGATTGGAATGGAGCTTTCCAGATCATGCAGGGGCGAGCTGGAGGTTCCAACCAAACAGTACCCTATAAACAGAGACTGTTCATTTCTTTTTCCCACTGCTCAGGCCCTGTAGAGTATGGGAAGTTGCTTACAATGTACTTCCTGTTTACTTTGGTAATATATCCTTCTGGGGTCTTAGATGGAGTTGAAGACAGATAATTATAGCTTTCCTTAGTTATGATAAAAGATAAATTAGATATGAAACTAGAGTCACAAAAAATACTGTAACTGTAATTCTTGCTTGTTACTTGTTTTGTTATTTGTAATTTTACTATGTTAAAGTTAAAACCTTTCTTTATATTTATACAGAAAAGGGGAGATGATATGGAATTCTCCTCTGTATGTTGTAAATGTTTTATTACCATTGGTTAATAAAGAAGCTACTTTGGCCTATGGCAGGGCAGAATAAAGCTAGGTGGGAAGACTAAACTGAATGCAGGGAGAAAGAAGGCAGAGTCAGGCAGACACCATGTAGCAGCCAAAGGAGACAGATGTTGGAACCTTACTGATAAACCACAGCCTTGTGGTGATATATAGATTAAAAGAAATGACTAGCTAGGAATACGCTAGGAAGAGCTAGCTAGGAATAGCCTAAGTCTGAGCAGTTGGGAAATGAATGAGAAGTCTCTCTTTACAGTATCTAGCTATGAGTTTCTGGAGAATTTCAAATTCTTCTGCATTGTCAGTAACAGGGTCTTGTGCATAGTACACTCAGATTTTCTTTTCTATAATTAGATTAAGTGTGTGCAGTGATTGTCATGCCTCTTGTGTGGTTGTGACAGGTCTACTACTGTGACTTACGTATTTGGAGGATGCTAACATTTCGCAATCTTGCCTCTGTCAAATAGTTAAGAACTTTAATCGAACACTTCTTGGTACAGGAGCCCAGGGAAGAAATCAGCTTGTAAATTGTGCGTTTAATTATTTTTAATTTTTGTAATTCTTTCGACAGACACAGGAAGAATAGAGAGGCAGCCAGTGAACTTCTGATGAGACTGAAGGACAACCGAGACCTACAGAAATTCCTGCAGGATTGTCAAGAGGTATGCGCCCCTCCACTCATCCCTGCTTTCTAACAGTAGCCAGCCAGCATTTGGAGAAAAGAAATTGATTGTGAAATTAGTGAAGCTAGTAATTTATCCACAGTTATGGGTAAGGGGTACAGCTCACTTGGAGGAGCTGTATTATCAGTAATTTACATGGTCAGTTCCTCTATCTACGTTTTAGGATATTATAGAGTAGTCACATACTTTACTTAACTACATGTGGATATTTCATTTTAAGTTAAAATTCAGAGCATAGTTCTAGCAAAGTAGCCCTATTTTAAACGCTCAATTGCTAGTACAACTGCTGGCTACCACATTGGACAACACAGACATAGATACTTTTCATCATTTCAAAAAAACTCTGCTGAGCAGTTATACCCGAAAACTACCTTGGAAAGCATTTAGTGTGTTTTAATGCTTTGAAATAAGGTACAATTAAACACCATGGAAGGGAAGGAAGGACTTGGTAAGCACCGAAACTGTCTCTATATATTAAAAACCAGAGATACAGGGCTAGAGAGATGCTTGGTGGTTAAGAGCACTGGCTCGCTCTTCCAAAGGATCCAGGTTCCTTTAGACTCAGAACTGCCTGAAGTTCCAACTCCTGAGTATTTGACCGCTCCCTTTGGCTTCTGCGTGCACACGCTACACTGTGTACATGTAGGCAAACACCCATAAACTTAAAATAAAAACAAAGAAATCTGTTTTAAAAAGCAGAAAATTTAAAACTGCCATCCAGATTTCTTACTCCTTCAAGACCTTTAAAACAATGTTACTTTAAAACAAGTTGTACTCTGGTTGTCAAAGATCAAGTTTTAACATGTGGTGCTAAATGCATGACTCTTCACTGATAAATGTATAAACAAACTTTGAGGACTAAAGTTGGCCAGGAAAATATAGTCTCTCTGCAAGTTAGCTGGGTAAATGCATGTAGAGAACTCCACGTATGTAAATGCACGAACACATCGTATTTCTCTGTCTGCCAGAGACTATCAGTGAAACTCAGTCCTCTCTGGTTTATTAGAATAAATTCCCTTGGAGCCCAAAACAGGATAAGTAACATCCACAAGGGAATGGAGGGACCTGGGAGCCGGCGGTAGGGGCAGTATTAGCTTGTGTGCTATTACACAGCTAACTCACCACAAGCACCTTGTTATGAACATGTGGCCGTATGTCCAAAGAAATGCAACAGGCATGTTAGATCTTTTGTCACAATGGGTACCCATGTCCAGAGACTTACGAAGGGAAGTCCCTAAACTGTGACCGCTTAAGCACCCATGTTAGGTAGGAAAGCTTCTTCTGAGTGGCAGGTAGGCATAAATAACTGTCTAGACAGGACATGTGCTCTGAAGGGAGCTGTGGACACTTGGCTCTCTGAGCAGGAGAATATTGGGAATATGTGCCCCTTGGAACAGACAGCACCTGAGACCGTGTTCTATCTATTGCTCTGGCCTCCCCCAGGTTCTGCCATTACAGGTGTGAGCTGCTGCCCTAGTCCTAGTCTTGCTTCTGCTTTTAAAGGGTTAACCTGCCCTTGGCGGAACTGTGGTAAAGCTGAGGTTAAATCTGAGAAAAGAATGCAAGTAATGAGTGTCCTGGGGAAACCTGAGGGAAGCTTGTTTCCAGCACTTCGGTTTTTAGCCACCTGGGCACAGGTGCCTTACATAGAAAACTCCTCCTCCCCAGTGGCTCACAAGAAACGCTGAGTCATAGTGCACCCTCCCCCAACACTGCACACACTTGCTGCACACACTTGCTGTAAATCAGCGACTGTGGCTGAAGTCCAGTGACCTTCAGGCGGCCCAAGGGGTCCTGCACAACTTTCCTCCATACACAGGGAATATTGGGCTATAGTCCTATTGTTGCTTATATCTGGGAAATGATTTGTAGGTTTCTATGTGACCACTGGAACAAGTCTCCCTGTTTCTTAGGTTCCTTGTTTTGCCGTTGCTTGGTAATTGTCCTTAAAGTTGGCACAGTCACAGTGACTGCTAGAATGTTGGATATAGTCAACATGTGACAAAATTTAGGACAGGTTTGGTGGTTCCAAGACTCTCTATGGAAGTACAAGTGTATTAACCAGCAGGGTGGAGAGGGGGAGCCACACAGCACACATTCCTGTACTGTAAACGTCCAACATTCTGCCTCATTTAAAATATACCCAGTTCTAGCCAGTCTCCTGGGAATGAAGTTTGTATAGACCGGCTTTACATTTGGCTATCTTATGATGATAATTATTTACACCCAGAGATGTGATTCGACTCCATTACTGACTTTTTGTGTTCAGGGTCCAGAGAATCCAGGGGTTTGTTGCCTTCTCCATACCCAACACCCCTCTTTCCCCCACACTCCCTTTCTACTGGGTGCCCTGACTAAAAGAGGCAAGACTGTGAAAACTGCCTTTGTTTTTATAAACACAGGGTCAGCCATTTCACTAGTGAGAACAGGGACCAGCTTGCTCACCTCATATATGAATGTGAGGGGCATGTTATGTATGTGTCCTATGTATGTATACGTATGTGAGAGACATGTATATAAGGAACACAGTGTGGTTTTAGTGGAGTGTCCTAAAAAGTAAATAATCTGAAAGCTGGGGCTGACTGGCTTACTCTCTTAAAGTGTACTTCCTATTTTCTGAAGTACAGGGTTGATTTTGTTTTGTTTTCCCAGGAAGGCAGTGCGGATATGTCTGGAATAGGACTGAGTTCAGTACTGAGCCTTGTTCAGTGGTTAAAGCATTTTTATTTTGTCTGCACAGTGCTCTTGTCTGCAGAGAATGAGTATATTCTGACCTAACCTTTGTGAACGCCCCCCCAATAATGACTGTAGCTTTAGTTCAGAATGCTGACGAAGGACTGGCCAGCTCCATAGACCCACAGCATTGTGCTATACTGCGTGATCCTTTACCTGTAGAACATGTATGAGCACATTGGTTTATCGTGAATGGCCATAGTAGTTCACATTTCAGCCACTTAGATAGTTGGGAACTAGTTAAATTTTTTTAAGTAAAAAGTATTTTATTGTTAAAAAAAAAAGTGTTTTTATTGTTACGTGACTGATCTATGATCTGCGGTTATAAAGGATTCATTTTGAACCTCGCCCGCATCTGGTTTCCCTTCGTGATGCACGGTGTGAGAGGTGGAACCAGTACCAGAGTTTTCATCCATTCTCATAGCCAGCAGCTCTCTTGTGACCTGCTCTGTCCTCCTTGGCCTTTTATAAAGAACAGATCTACTGCTGTTGAAGGCTCCCCAGCAGCCTCCAGGGTGTGAATGGAAAGCTCTGGGAACACTGATACTGTCAGGGATTCTTTGATCTCACGTGCCGTTTGTAGACCTTGAGAAACGGAACCATGGTGTTCAGGTGCAGGCTCACAGTGAACAGTGACTGCTTTAAAAGTAAGTTGTTCACTGTTTCCCAAGTGAAACGAGATGCTTCCTTCAGACACTCGTGATTCCTTTGTGTATCTCTGGCCTGACCACTAGTGGGCGAGCAGGACCAAGCAGGGGTTGACTTGGGATAAAAACCTGAAGGCGATATGGGTCAGGACCAGGTGTTTGACCAACTCCCATCACAAGCCTCTTCCATCTGTCAACAGCTGGCAAGCTTTGTGCTGCTCTCAAGAATTTACTTTCAAGTATGTGTGGTTGATCTCATAATCAAGTTCCATGAAATGTTGTTGGTCCGAATGGAAGTTCCTTAGAGAGCTAGAGGCTATAGAAAGAGAGGTGAAGGTTCTTTAGAGTTGTCAGAGATGAAGAAGGGTGTTGTGGTTGCCTTCGCTCCACGGTGAGCGAGATGTTTATGTTCTTTGACATTTCCACGCGTGCACCCACGGCGGGTAGGAACGAGAGATAAACAAGCAGGTTTGTAGGTTGGGTTTTTTGTTTGATTTGGTTTGGTTTGGTTTTGGATTTTTGAGACATGGTTTCTCTGTGTAGCTCTGGCTGTCCTGGAACTTGCTCTATAGCCCAGGCTAGCTTCAAATTCATAGAGATCCGCCCGCTGTGCTAGGATTAAAGGTGTGTGCCACTACCACCCAGCAGTGTGGGTTGCTTTAAAATGCGTGATTGTCAAACGAGTTAAAAGGCAGTCGCGATTAACATGTTATAGCTGTCACAGGTGTCTGGGAGAGGAAAACACTGTGTTTTCAGCTAATCAGAGCAGAGCTGCAAACACAGCCTTGTAGGGAAAGCCTACCAAAAGTGCCATCGAGTTTAAAAGCTGCTTTGGAGCTTTTGTGTTTTGGGGTTTAATGTTAACTCCACCATCTAGATCAAATTTGGGTACAAGATGGGTCAGAGATGCAAAGTAAAATATTTGGTTGTCTGTTAACATGGAAATATGTAGTCCCCAAAGTAATCCCTTCTAAGTAGGATAAAAGACTAACTGATGACGGTTTCTAAAACCTTCTTGCTGTTCCGCCATAGCTGTCCCTCTGGATCAATGAGAAGATGCTGACCGCCCAGGACATGTCTTACGATGAAGCCAGAAACCTGCACAGTAAATGGTTAAAGCATCAAGCATTTATGGCAGAACTTGCATCCAACAAAGAATGGCTTGACAAAATTGAGAAGGTGGGTTCAGTAGTTAGGTCAGACCTTTCCCCCACTCTCATTCTGTATTGTGGCCTTGGTAAGGAGGAAGGCATAAACCTCAGGGGAGCGGGAGAAGAGGAAGTGAATTCCTTTTATTTAGGGTACTTTTAGAGCCATGTGTCATCATTTACAAACGTTACAGAGCCGGTAGCAATGCCTCGCTTCCACCTATGGTTTCTGATGTTAGTCCCCCAGCAGGGAGTGAAACAGAGACCCAACATGGGACCTGGTTTATCTTAGTGATAGACCGTGAGTCTTTCCTTCCTCACTGCCATTGGCCATATACCTGTGTTGCTTTGTGGCAACTTTATGCTTTATGAGAGACTATTGCATAAATTTTTAAATGCTGTGTGTGTGTGTGTGTGTGTGTGTCTGCTGTACACTAGGCACTAACTGTGATAATACCTGTATTTACATAGGGAGAATCTGTACAGTGTTATAGAAGTGTGCGTTTCTTAAGTCTCCTTTCCGTTCACTGTGGGAGTCGTAAGAGTTAATAATGTGTTCTGTGTGGTCTTTGGATCGTGAAGTTGTAGGTTACTAACACTAAATGTCCTGTTGCCCCAGTTGAAACTGTTAGAGCATGCAACACTCATTGTTGACATTCCAGAAGCATAGAGTATGTACACAAGACCATTGTTGGTTTTACCCCCCAGTAACTTCATGGGTAAACATGGGAAGTAGGGGGAAGAAATGCCTCAAGGATTGGTTTTTGTGTCTTCACAGTGACATTTATTCTCTTGCAAAAAAATTTTTTTAACCTCATTGGTTTGTGTTCTCTAGGAAGGAATGCAGCTCATTTCAGAGAAGCCAGAAACAGAAGCTGTGGTGAGGGAGAAGCTCACTGGTTTACATAAAATGTGGGAAGTCCTTGAATCTACCACCCAGACCAAGGCCCAGCGGCTCTTCGATGCAAATAAGGCTGAGCTTTTCACACAGAGCTGTGCAGACTTAGACAAATGGCTCCATGGCCTGGAGAGCCAGATCCAGTCTGACGACTATGGCAAAGACCTTACCAGCGTCAATATTCTGCTGAAAAAGCAACAGGCAAGTGGACAAGACAGCTGTCTCCCTGGGCTCTGCCTGGTTCATGGCTTCCATCTTCATCCTTATTTATCAGGATTCCCTACCATCCCTCTTCCATGAGAAGGGCTTAACCTCCCAGAGCACTGCTTGTCCCGACAGTGGCGGCCTTTCCAGAGTCAACTGGAAAGACTAATTAGTAAAGTTTTGAGTGTCTGTGCATGGGGATACTTCTTTGTAGATCTTACTGATGAGTGCTGTCATGAGAATAACCGTATTTGTCCTTCTGTATAATGTCTGAAATAGATGGTGGTTGAACAGAAGGAACTGTCTGCTCTCTGAATTGTTCACTGTCTACTTGGTAGATGGTAAAGGAAATGAAAGGTTTTTTTTTTTTTTATATATATATTGTGGTAGGTGATTCTTAAGGCAGATGAATTTACCCTGAATTAATGAGAAAACAGTTATGTTTTTAGAAGTATATTATCAGGGACTGGAGAGCTCAGCTATGAAGAGCTCTTCCAGAGGACCTGGGTTCAATTCCCAGCACCCACATGGTGGCTCACAGTCAGGGGATCCGGCACTGTCTTCTGGCTTCCACATGCAATTGGTACAGAAACATAACCTGGATCAATGGTGCGGTTTGAAGAGATAGCTCAGTCAGGAAAGTTGTTTGCCTTATAAGCCTAAGGATTGTGCGTGTAGTCTCAGTGCCAGGGAGGCAGAAACAGACCAGCTAGTTCAGCCTAATGGGTCAGCTCCAGGCCAGTGAGACCTGGCATTTTTACTTGGAAGCGGTCACTGACAAGACAGTCTTAGCTGAGTGCTGAGCCTGGTACCTTCATCCAAAGGGGCATTCGCCCTTTTGCTCCATGGTTTGTTCTTGGGAATACTGTGCACTGGTGGAGTTAGACAGGTGGTGTTTAGTTGTGACTGCCGTCTCCCGGGACAGTCACAGTTAGCCTCCAGCGCCAGTTACCTGACATGTGACCTCCTGTGGTCTCCTCAGCGAGTCCTCCTGTGTCACTCCTGCTCAGTTCCATCAGTGCATGGCTGTTGTGTTCCCTCATTACCTAGCAAGGTTCTAGGCAGAGCTCTGGGTTGAAGAAATGAAGATAACATTCTAGCCAAAATGAGTGAGAACCTCAAGAATGTTCTCCTTTTTAATAGAGAAGCAGACTTCCGTGTAGGCCTCAGTAGCACTTTCTCCCTGCCTTTCTTTTCCCTGAGTTCCTGATTAGATTTCAATGTCCCATCAAGCTTTAAGTCAGCTTTAAACATTAGCTTTAGACATGAGCTGGGGATCTGGAGCACTCCCTGGGGTTCTCTTCTTTGCCCTCTCTCTCTCTGCTGTGTAAGTTTATTCTTCCGTTCAGCCTTAGGCTTTAGCCAGTGCCCAGAACAAAGCCCCAGACGGAGTGTGTGCTGGCTCTGGCTCTGATGCAGTTCTTGCTCCCTTAGATGCTGGAGAATCAGATGGAAGTGCGGAAGAAGGAGATCGAGGAGCTCCAGAGCCAAGCGCAGGCACTGAGCCAGGAGGGGAAGAGCACTGATGAGGTGGACAGCAAGCGCCTCACCGTGCAGACCAAGTTCATGGAGCTCCTGGAGCCCTTGAATGAGAGGAAGCACAATCTGTTAGCCTCCAAAGAGATCCACCAATTCAACAGGGATGTGGAGGACGAAATCGTGAGTAGCCCTCGGCTGGCCCGAAGCTCATCTTTGCTTTTCTGATACTACCTAGGCCCTCGTCAATGAACTGCACCCTCATAGCCCATCCTCCATGTTCTGTTGATCTGTGTCATGTCGTGACCCCCCCACACACACACACATGCAAATGCAGCGCTTTCTTTCTGGCGTTCTAAAGATATTCCAGAATCTCAGTGCCGCTAGAATAGGACTTAAACTAGCCAAAGGGTTCACAGTCTGTCCAACACCAAGAACGAAGTAAGTCCAAAGACTAACCCCTCCTCATGTCCAAGAGGAAGCAGCTGTATGCCCTGCCCTTTGAAGGAAGGCTGGGTCCTTCCTCTCTGCTTCCCCCTCAGCCTCCTTGTGCTCTGGCTTGGGCAGTCTGTTTCCACATGGTCGTGACCACTGCTTACTTTTAATTCTTTCCAGCTGTGGGTTGGTGAGAGGATGCCTTTGGCCACGTCCACAGATCATGGCCATAACCTTCAAACTGTGCAGCTGTTGATAAAGAAAAACCAGGTAAGCGTTTCTACCTGGGCCGGCTGTGTCTGTAAAGAATGACTGAATCATATGGCAGAGGAAATGGGGGGCTTTGATGGTTTGTGGGGTCTAATAAGTATCAGGCCATGGCTATTTAGCAAAACTGTTTCTGCCTCTTCCGCACAGACCCTCCAGAAAGAAATCCAAGGACACCAGCCTCGTATTGATGACATCTTTGAGAGGAGTCAAAACATCATCACAGATAGCAGCAGCCTCAATGCTGAGGCTATCAGGCAGAGACTCGCCGACCTGAAGCAACTGTGGGGGCTCCTCATTGAGGAGACCGAGAAACGCCATAGACGGCTCGAGGAGGCACACAAAGCCCAGCAGTACTACTTTGATGCAGCTGAAGCCGAGGCTTGGATGAGTGAACAGGAACTGTACATGATGTCCGAGGAAAAGGCCAAGGTGAGAGAAGCCTCCCAACTCCCAGGAGAGGGCCCTGCTCTTGCCTGTTAGC
Organism: Microtus ochrogaster; assembly: GCF_000317375.1. Classification (NCBI taxonomy): domain Eukaryota; kingdom Metazoa; phylum Chordata; class Mammalia; order Rodentia; family Cricetidae; genus Microtus; species Microtus ochrogaster. The sequence goes on along the minus strand of NC_022027.1, from coordinate 6,108,479 downwards.
TGCATAATGTGTGACACATCTCACCTGCTGCCTCTAGAGGCTAAGGAGTGAAGAGAGGCCTCAGAAATCTGACTGTTGTTCCCTTAAAGTCTGGTACAGAAGTGTGTGAAACACGAAGGCCTAGAACTTAATACGTAGCGAGACATGCTTCACACTCATGCCATGGGCTGATTACAAGTAGGTTCTGGCTATCTTTTTTCTTTTTAATCTTTTTGTTTGAAACAAGGCTTCACTGTGTAGCCATGGCTGAGCTGGCCTTGACCTCACAGAGATGCACCTGCCTCTGCCTCCCAAGCGTAGGGACTGCAGGCGTGTTCCACCATGCCTGGCCCATTTACTTTTATAACAGTATGTCTTCTCAAATAATTTGTAGTACCACCCAGGCTACCTAACATACAATGGTTTTGAGACCATTTTAAAGCACGTTAAGATTGTAGAACACTGTCATGGACACACTTGACAGGTGTGGGGCAGTTAGCTAGCTAAGATACATTAGACTTGATTAATCCCCCCTTTACCTTAGAGGAGTCTTGGGGGTCACACTACATGCTCCCCTTTGCAGAAGCCTCCTTTAGTCCCCCGTAACGATTTCAAATGTATCAGTGTTCATGGTCTTATCATACTGGTTTTTCCTTTCTGATGATACTTCCTCTTGCCCCACCCCACCCTGCAGCTAACTTATCACCCCAGGCAGAGTGTCTGGCCGTGGTTTTGACAGTCTGTTTCTTTGCAGGATGAGCAGAGTGCTGTCTCCATGTTGAAAAAGCATCAGATTTTGGAACAAGCTGTTGAGGACTATGCAGAGACAGTGCACCAGCTCTCCAAGACTAGCCGGGGCCTGGTGGCTGACAGCCATCCCGAAAGGTGAGTGACACCTGGAGAGTGAGGCGGGGCATGCTGTTGATCTTCAGTGAAGGAGTCTTACTAACTTGCCATTCATCATATAGCAGTGGTAGAGTCGGTCATTGACTCGAGCTTAGGACGCATAAGAAAGGTACATTGTTACACTGACAAGTTGCTCTCGTGGGTTAAAAATCTCATGTTGGCCAAGACCCAGTTGAAAGAGTAAGTCATAAGTATATGTTGACCTAAGATAGAGGTGATGAAGGACATACTTGGGTTGAAAAAGTTATCCAGTTTAAGCCAAGTATGATGCTGCATGCCTGTAATTCAGGAAGCAGAGGCAGTTAGATCTGAGTTCAAAGCCAGCCTGGTTTACATAGGCCAGTTATAGGCTAGCCAGGATTACATGAGACCTTGTCTTAAAAAAGAAAAATGTCAGTTTGAGAAAGCAGTGATTTAAGAGTGCTTAGAGACAAGAATACCTAAACCTGTGACATGAAATGGCTCTCGGTAGCAAAATGGTAGCACTTCCTAACTTTTGCACAGTGGTTGCCCAGGAAACCAGAGGAAACAAGTGAGGGTGTGCATTCTTTTGTTCACTAGGCTGCTGTGTCCATTTGAAGAGAAGCAAGCAGTCCTGTCAGGCCTTCTCAGGAACCGCCCCTTAGAACTAAGAAAGGAAAGGAACTGGCTTGGTGTGTTTGTTTATCCACCGCCAGGCAGGTTGGGAAAAGTGTCAGTGTTCGTATCTCATTCCCGAGAAAGAGCAGGCAGCAGCGAGTCCTCCTTCCTGATCTTCTATTCCGAGATGTAATCCTGGTGAGGAATTCAAGGGAGTGGGACCCGTTCTCCTGCTATACTTGTGGCCGAGGAAGCAGGAGCAACCAGAGCCAGCTCTGCCAGCAGGGAGGAACACACAGCCCAAAGAAGAACCTGGTGGATAGCAATGGATGATAGTTCCAGCATTTGCATTAATTTTTAGTAGTTAAAAAAAATTGAGATCGCAGAGCCAGCAATGCAGTCATACACGGTGGCCTTCGGCCTCCATTACTGCCCACAGGTCAGCCCCTAGCCACTCAACAGCATTTGAAATGGAGGTCATCCAGAGCTTTATTTTTTAGACAAAATAGGTTAAACAGAAGCTTCTTCGGAGAAATTTGATGTAACACATTATCTTCGCTCACTGATTTTGCCCCGGAAGAAGATATTAGAAGTCCTTCCTTCACCGCTCACTTCTCTTTCAGCGAGCGTATTAGCATGCGGCAGTCGAAAGTGGATAAGCTGTATGCCGGCCTGAAGGACCTTGCTGAAGAAAGGAGAGGGAAACTTGACGAGAGGCACAGGCTCTTCCAGCTCAACAGGGAGGTCGACGACCTGGAACAGTGGATTGCTGAGAGGGAAGTGGTCGCAGGGTCACATGAGTTGGGACAGGACTATGAGCATGTCACGGCAAGTACTTTGGGGAGAGTCAGCGGTATATGCGGTGGGTGGTGCTGTAGAAGGTCGTACCGAGTATGAGGCCTAGACTCACACCGGGGGTCATTGCTTTTGTCAGGTGACTTTGTCATGGGTTGGATTACCTCTCCACAAGAGACCAGATGGGTTCTGCAGTAGAGATCTGTGCTTCTTGGGGCTTGCGTATCAACTGTGTCTCTCCCTTGAATGTTCTTTCCAGCAGCACTCGTGATGGGGTGGGAAAGCAGGGGTCTCAGTGGTTTCTTTCTGTGCACTCCCATTCCAGATGTTACAAGAACGGTTCCGAGAATTTGCTCGAGACACCGGGAACATTGGGCAGGAGCGCGTGGATACAGTCAATCATATGGCAGATGACCTCATCAACTCTGGACACTCAGATGCTGCCACCATTGCTGAGTGGAAAGACGGTCTCAATGAAGCCTGGGCTGACCTCCTGGAGCTCATTGACACGAGAACACAGATTCTTGCTGCCTCCTACGAACTGCATAAGTTCTACCATGATGCCAAGGAGATCTTTGGCCGCATCCAGGACAAACACAAGAAACTCCCCGAGGAGCTTGGAAGAGATCAGAACACTGTGGAGACCTTACAGAGAATGCACACGACCTTTGAGCATGACATCCAGGCTCTGGGCACGCAGGTGGGTGGGGCTGCCCAGCATGTCTTTATGCGTCATGAGCCTCTCTGTATCTCGAGGCTCTTCAGAACGCAGCTAAAATGATCACCCTAGTTAAACACGCATGTACACATGCATGCTCCCCACATACGGAAGCTTTGCAGTCTGTATAATCCTGAACTTCTCCTACTTGTTAGTAGTAGTGTTAGATGAAATGCTAGTGTTTAAATTAGATAGATGCACACGTATACATGGGCAAGAGGCCGCAACACGAGTTTCTCTTATGTTTATGTGACCATCAGGATCACTTTGAAAATAGTAACTTTTTTGTTTTCCAACCATCACAAGAAAGAAAGCTGTACTTTTTTATTTCGATAATGGAAGTTTATCTTTCTGCATTGGTTACTTTTATTAATTGTTCAGGTTAGCAGACAGTGATAAATCTCATGGCATTTTGATAAATAGGTGTTTTTATATTTATTTCCATTATTCCCCTCTCCCTACTGCCCACTCATTGTTCCCTGACCCTGCTTTGCTTCCTTTCCTCAGATGGACCCCTCTTGTTCTTTCTTGCCACATGTATTCCATACTTTCTGCTCATCCCTACCCTCCAACATCCCTTGTCTTCTCCTTGGATCTCCTTTCTAGTAGAGACTGGACCCTAACATTTTAACACACCTGTATTAAGTATTAGCACTGAAACTTGCTCCAAGGGTGTTGACAAAGTGAACAGCGTAGCGGTGAGTCTCTGGTTGTCACTGTCTCGTCAGTCTCTGGAGCCTCCTGATTAGTCTGAGATCTTGCAGTTGAAAACTGTTGTTCTAGAGAAGAAGCCAGTTTTGTTTAAGTTTTTAATCCTGAGCAGGTCTGGAGTTCAGAGCAAACAGACTTGTGCAGGGTCAGCAGGAGGCCAGAGAGCATATAGCTTTGACTGTGGTGATGCTGTGTGTTTTGGTCATGGATGCCGTGCTGCTGTCTTAGGACAAGCAACCTGAATGGGCAGAGGCTATGTTCCAGTAAACACTTAACCCACATCCCCACCAGTGAAGACCCAGGTTTGGCCCTGGTGAGCTCAGTTGAGTACCATCAGCCTTACCATGCCTCAGTACTTAGGGCTCGTTCTGTAGAAGGATCCTCTTGACTGCCGTTATCTTCTGACCTCTGTTTAGATTCTGAGCTCCGCTGTTTTCTGTGGCTGTGAGTTAATTTACCTCCCTATGCTTTGGTTCCCTGATGCTTTGAGGGTTAAGTTGCCTTGTAAACAGAAGCCCAACAGTAATGTCTGAGAATATGTCCCCGTCAGGGTTATATATATAATGAACACTAAGGATGAGATGCCTAGAGACAGTCAGGAATCGGGTCCTTCCTCTACATTTATGGAACTAATTACAGGCGGATCTCTGAGTTTCAGGCCAGCCTGGTCTACAGAGCGAGTTCCAGGACAGACTCCAAAGCTGCACAGGGAAACTCTGTCTTGGGGTTGGGGGGATGGGACCTCTTTACTGTAGAACTACAGGAGACCTGAGAGACAGTGACAGTGCTTCCTGGTTTTTTATTAAACCCCTTTGCCTCATGAGCGTGGTGAGGCTGAACAACCACAGGACAAAAACCAACTCCCTCACGTCTGTGGGGTTCCATCTACCTCACCCATCACTGAGGAAGCTCTTCAGAGCCATGAAAAGATGTGTGACCCCTCCTGCAGGCACTGACCCACCAAAGCAGTACAGAGCAGACACCTTGGCACAGGCTCCTAGTCTCGTTTGGCTGTGTTCTCTCTTGCCAGCTTGACCTACCACTGTTTCCACTGCACACGAGAGCAGAGCCGCCGGATGGGAGCAGTTGATGCAGTGACAGTCTTGAGTGGCTAATTGCCACGTGAATTTTCACTGTGCTAGCTAGCTCCTCCCACCTTTCACTGATGAAATCTATAAAAAAAAAAACTAACCAGAAGCATAAGAAATTATGATAATTTCCTATAAGCCTGCTTATGATGGTCTGAGATAAATATCTTAAGTGTAATTCAGTCTTGGCGACGACTTCCTAACATGGAAACCAAATCCAGCTGATGGTTTTGCGTGTCTTTTTCAGAAACTTCATATTCTTGGCACCATTTAAAGTCCTTTTGTTCAGTTAAGGGTCAGTAATCTACCGTATCCCAATAACATTGGATGTCCCCATCTCATTGTCCCTGGAAGGTCCTCACCTGGCGTTTTTCCAAAAACTTTTTTATAACCATCCATAGGCTCACCCAGGACTATTAATTGTCTGTAGACTTTGGTCACAGAGTTTTTTCACCAGATAATGTCAGATGTATGACACTGCTAACATGTTAAGTGTTTCGTGTACAACATAATGAAAATGGACACCTGATTGTAAGATGGTTAGCTAGGTGTGGTAGTGTGTACATTTAGTCCCAGTACCGGGGAGGCAGAGGTGGGGGTCTCTGAGTTTGAAGCCACCTTGGTTTCATAGTGAGTTTCAGGACAGCCAGAGCTACATAAAGAAACTGTGTCTTAAAAAGAAAGAAAGAAAAGTATAAAATAGTCACTGATTTCTCTTATAATGGCAAACTCCCACCATTATCTTAAAATGATAGCCTGTTTTTCACCCTTTGGTACAGAAGGAGTGTTAATGCCTTTACGACACTATTTTGTGTGTTGTGGAGACTACACTCAACTGTGTATGTGTAGGTCAGGTGACAGCACTGCAGAGTTAGTCCTGTTGTGTGTAGTTGTGTATGTGTAGGTCAGGTGACAGCGCTGCAGAGTTAGTCCTGTTGTGTGTAGTTGTGTATGTGTA
>NC_022027.1:6084275-6102483 GCF_000317375.1 Microtus ochrogaster | reverse complement strand
GTTGGGTGTAGTTGTGTATGTGTAGGTCAGGTGACAGCGCTGCAGAGTTAGTCCTCCTGTTGGGTGTAGTTGGGTGTTAAAGCTCAAAGTCATCAGGCTTTTATGGCAAATGCTGAACCATCTGTCAGCTCCCCCCCCCTTTTTTTTAAATTAGGGTCTTATGTAGCCCAGGCTGGCTTGGAATTCACTATATAGCTGAGGATAACCTTGAGTTCTTGATCCTCCTGCCTCTGCCTCAAGTTTGGGGATTATAGATATGTGCCACCACACCCAGCCAGTCAAGGTATTTCTGTCTTGGAATATATCTACATGTGTCCCCACCAACAGTGTCTATGTTCCAGGGTACCTCAGCTCTCTGTGTTCCTGTAGCATTTCGTTTGGTTTATTATTTGAACAGTACTTAATAGCATAGCTCTGTAGGTTTGAGGTTTCATGGCTTGGCTGTACTCAGAGAAACAAGAGCTTTGAAAGGGGCACAGGCCCCAAACTAATGCTCTCCCCATTCCTGTGTATGTGGAGCAGTAGGTAAGGAACAGGAGTGGGTGATAGGCCACAGTCGTGAAACCTGGTTTTTCTCCCCTGGAACTTCCCAGGTGAAGCAGCTGCAGGAGGACGCAGCCCGCCTCCAGGCAGCCTACGCAGGGGACAAGGCTGACGACATCCAGAAACGTGAGAATGAGGTCCTGGAAGCCTGGAAGTCCCTGCTGGATGCTTGTGAGGGCCGCAGGGTGCGGCTGGTGGACACGGGAGACAAGTTCCGCTTCTTCAGCATGGTCCGGGACCTCATGCTCTGGATGGAAGATGTCATCCGGCAGATCGAGGCCCAGGAGAAACCACGGTAAGGCTCCTAGCCTTTGAGGTGAGGGTGTCCAGAAAGGAACCTCCTTTCTCCAGTTGTCCACCGTACACCGTTGCTAGGGAACAAGGAGCCGTGGGTGAAATTCACCTCTCCTAGGTTCTCACCCTCACACCCTCATGTTGCACACCTACCCAGGCCTTCCCACTCAGGCTTTTTTAAGTTGTTTTTTTGTGTCTTTGTTATATTAAAAAGTCACTGTTCGTTTCCATATGTATTACAAAGGTGTCGTTGACCCCTGACTTATGTTTCAAAAGTGTGGTGAAATGATTTGTGTCTTCCCTTTAGATTGCTTTCATTCAAAGCAATGGAGTTTATAGATGGACAGAGTAAGGACCTACATAACCAACAGTCCACCCTTGCCAGCTCCTGCTGACAGAGGAATAAAGTGCGTGACCAGTGAAGCTTATTTATGTCTTAAGAAGCAGCTGTGTCCTTGGCCAGGCTCTATTGATTTTTGACCCATGAGAAGGTCTTTGATTTCTAAGCTCCTTACCCGCAGCTCATCTACACATGCGCACTGCTGGCCATTGAACTGGGGCCTATGCATGCTGAGAAAGCACTCTACTGCTGAACTGCATCCCAGCTGCTGTCTTCCTGTGTCTATACCGTGTCTATACCCCCGCCCCCCAACCTTTCTGAAACAAACTCTCACTGAACGGTTAGGTCTTGGACTGCATTCCTTCTGCACCAGCCTCCCAAGTAGCTGGTGTGCTAGGCTTAAATTTTTAAAATTTGTTTTATTATTATTATTTTTGAGACTGTACCTCAGCTACGTGCTAACTGTACTAACTCAGCTGGCTTTGAACTCCTGTCTGTACCTCTGGAATTACAGGTACACATCACCAAGCCTGCTGCTTTTCTTCTCTTCTGTTTTGCTTTGCTTTGTTGAGATAGGGTCTCACTCTATGGCCTCAAACCTAAAATTCTCCTGTTTTCAGCCTCCCAAGTGCTGGGATTATAGGTGTGTACTTCCTTCCACATCTGGCTTTGTAGTTCTTATTCTCGAAGACATCAGCTATCAGCTGTTCTTTGTTACAGCTAACTGCCTTTGTGTGTTCTTGAAGGAGTGTCTACCTGCACTTTGTTTGAAGGTAAAGATATGAACGGAAAGGCGGTGGCTTTCTTGTATGCACCTAAAGATGCCTGCCTTTGAGCTAGCTGGTTCTGAGTTAAGCATCACTGAACTTTGTCCCAGTGACTAGGCCTGAGCGAGGGCTGTGAATCAGCCCTAAAAGGACAGGCCGTCGGTTTCCTTCTGATTGTGTCTTAAAGCTTGGTGTCTTGAAGAAGATGTTTCTTTCTTCCAGGGATGTGTCCTCTGTTGAACTGTTAATGAATAATCATCAAGGTATCAAAGCTGAAATTGATGCTCGCAATGACAGTTTCACAACTTGCATTGAACTTGGGAAATCCCTGCTGGCAAGGAAACACTATGCTTCTGAGGAGGTAGGATGAACTCGGCCGGTGTTAGGGTAGAAAATGATTTTAATTTGCATCATGTCTGTCATTGTCTCTCAGAATCTCCAGGGATTGGTTCCAGGACCTCTAGGAAAGTAGAACCCATGGGTGGTTAGATACCTTATGTGAAATAAGATTTATTCATAACTTCAAAACATCTCTGGATTCCATCTAAAATCTAACCCAGGGTAAATCATTGTACAGTATTAAGGAATGGCAAGAGTCAAGTCCATGTGCTCGTTGTAGTTAGAGTTTCTTATAATATTTTTATTCTTTGTAGTTATGTTGCTGCAGGACCTACTTTAACAGGGTCTACTGCACACGTGCAATAAATGCACTCCTCTGCATAATTTTGAAACTTACTCTGTCTGCCTAGAGTGACTGTTACATGAAACTGTAGGCCCCAAGTCGGTAATTGTTTAGCCAGAGATCATTTTTGAGGATCCCAGGTATAACAACAGCCAGTGAGCTTGTCAGCGAGCACTGTTGTCAGCGGACACTGTTGTCAGGTGTAACAACAGCCAGTGAGCTCGTCAGCGGGCAGTGTTGTGGCTCCACCTGTGTTGTATTTGGCCTCCTTGACGGATGGTCGCAGGTTCTGGTTAGGATGGTGGCATCCATTACGTAGCATCCTTCACAGGAACGGAGTCTCTCAGAAGCCAAGGCTTTGCCAGTATTATTGTCCTTCTCTTCAGAATGGGAGTTTCCAGGAGCCCCGCAGTCCAGTGAGGCCAAGCATAGTGTGCTCCCTCACCACAGTCGGCTTCAGACAGAGCTCCCACCCTCTGGAAAGGCAGCAGTGTTCTCGCTGCAGCCAAGACATAAAAGATATACTCAAGCTGATGCTTCTTAGCTTGGGGGAAAATAAATGTTCTTGTACAAAGTGACCATCGAGGGGAAAGACCGAAGATTGCAGTGTTTTACTAAGGCCCTTGTTCTTTCTGCAGATCAAGGAAAAGTTACTGCAGTTGACGGAAAAAAGAAAAGAAATGATTGACAAGTGGGAAGACCGATGGGAGTGGCTAAGACTGAGTAAGGACATACACTCTTCACTTATCTTTCTGCTCTTCTTGGGTATCTATGGAAAGCATGCAATTTTTTGGTTTTTCCTTGATGTACTATTATTACATTAATGACTTCAAGGTTTTAAATGTTTCTCTCTCCATCTGTTATTGCTCGCTGGCTAGTGAGGGTGAATGAAGAGATGGTTCAGTGGTTGAGAACACTTCCTACCCTCCCAGAGAACCTGATTCGGTTCCCGGCACCCCTTTCAGAGACTCATATCCAGGATAGCTCCAGACCCAGAGCATCTAACATCTTTGGCTTCTGTGGGCACCTGTGCTCAAATGAACATACACAAATAATACAGATATACAGGGTGGGGCTGGAGAGATGGCTCAGAGGTAAAGAGCTGCTATTCCAAAGGTCCTGAGTTCAATTCCCAGCAACCACACGGTAGCTTACAACCATCTATACTACAATCTGGTGCCCTCTTCTGGCAGAACACTGTATATATAATAAATAAGTAAATCTTTAATTTATGGTGTATATAAATTTAATATATGGCGTATATGCCTTTAATCCCAGCACTGGGAAGGTAGAAAGAAGCATATGGTTCTCTGTATGTTCAAGACCAACCTACTCTACCTAGCAAGTTCTAAGAACAGACAGGGCTATGTAGAGAGACTCTCTCAAAAAACAAAAAAATAAAATAAATATTAAAAATAAACATTCTATCTATCTTTCTGTCTATCTCTATGAGTGTGCATGTGTAGTAACCACAGTTTGCCTGGAACTATGAGCCCTCACTGGATTTAAAATTTAAGAATAGCACCTCATGGTTGATTGAACATTAAAAGGAGCATCATATTTGGGTCCATTCTGTTATGGAGGATTTTATTTGCTGGTTGTAAGAAGTCTGGGGAAGCTTCATTTTGTGTAGCAAAACCTGTATCATAAACTGCTGTGAATTGGATACCAAGCTGTCGTCTGGGTTTACAGTAATGATTTGCATGGAACCCACTTTGAAGAATTGACAGTTTCCTAGTTCCTTCTCAGTTGACATGTTGGGGGGCATCCATCACAATGTCCAAATGAGGCCAGCTTGCTCTGTACCCTGACAGCTGTCCACAGTCCTTACCTGACTGGCTGAGTGAGATGCGTAGAGACCGGTGTTGGCCCTTCTGTTAAGCTGGTTCTAATCCACCTCCTTCCTCGTAACTGCAGTGGGAGGAGAGCTTTTTCTTCACGTAGAGGAACAGCATTTGAAAAGAACCCTGCCTCTTCCCTTCTTTAGCGATCCACCCTCTCAATCTCCCAAGAGAAAACTGTACTAATACAATTGCCAATATACGCTGCTCTGTGGGCACCTGCTGCACCCGATAGCCCTACACATGTAGGCTGTGTGCTCTGTAGAGCTCTGCAGTTTTATCTCTTAGAATTAGGGCCCTGTGACCAGAATACATTCTAGGCCTGGACAGTCCACTTGAGAGCCACTGTCTGCACAAGGTGCTTGGGAAATGGAAATAGTCGTACAGTTTAGCTTGTATGTATGCTTGGCAAACAGATAAAAGTTAAAAGACAACAATATTTTGTGGTGATTACATGTTAAAATAGTATTGTGTGTGTGTGTGTGTGTGTGTGTGTGTTTAAATCAAAACTCAATTAAAATTACCCCCATCTTTGTAATGTGTCTTACGGCAGCATACAGGATGCCTGGGTGGCTCACTGAATTTACGTTTGATGGCATTTTGGTTGCATAGATGATGAGCTAGCTGTACTTAGGGTACTGCTGTCATGTGACCCTGTGATCCACACTCACTCTTGGCTCCCTGTGCAGTTTTGGAGGTTCATCAGTTCTCAAGAGATGCCAGTGTGGCTGAGGCTTGGCTGCTCGGACAGGAACCATACCTATCCAGCCGCGAAATTGGCCAGAGTGTGGATGAAGTGGAGAAACTGATCAAGCGCCACGAGGCATTTGAAAAGTCTGCAGCAACCTGGGACGAGAGATTCTCTGCCCTGGAAAGGCTGACAACAGTGAGTAGCCTCGGGATATTGGGCACCGTGTCTTGCCTGTTGGTGTGGATTCTGGGATTTGAATGTGCATCAGGCCGTGTCTTGGTCTTGGAGCACTGTTAAATCATCTCCCTTCCAGATGATCTTCTCTGCCAGCCAAAGCTTTACTTAGCTGTAGAGCCTGAGTACTGTTCTTTCTTCCTTCAAAATTTTCATACTCATAGAGAATGGCCTCCGACTTCCGTTCTTCTGCAGAGCCAATATGTATCAAAACAGAGTTCTTTTAGAGTATATTTATTGCTCATGATTAGAGTATATTTATTGCTCATGAAATGAACTCATTTCAGGTAGACTGTTTTGTGACTTTTTTTTTTCTCTGTTTCTCTACTACAATACAAATGGCTTCCTTGAAAGTTTCTGTGGGTCTGTGCTGGGTTTTAATTGAGACTTCATAGAAAGTCTCAGGTAAAACCCATGGCAGCTTTTCCTTCCCAAACCAGTTAAGAGATGCGGGGCTCAGTTTTGAACTAAAATCCCTACTTCCAGAGGGCATACAACCACCCAAAGGAATTTTCCAGCAAGGATAGACAGCCCTTCATCCCTTACAGGTTTAGACTGTACCTATAACACACCTGGACACACTGCCATTGTCTTTGGAGTGCTGACCCTTGAGGCTATCCAACATGAACCACTAGAAAAAGGGTCCCAGGTTTCTAGGATCTTTCTTCAAGAGCAGTAAGGATCTTAGCCATGGTAAACAACTCCCTGTTCTCCCTTAGTTGGAGTTACTGGAAGTGCGCAGACAGCAAGAGGAAGAAGAAAGAAAGAGGCGGCCACCTTCTCCGGAGCCAAGCACGAAGGTTTCAGAGGAGGCTGAGTCCCAGCAATGGTGAGGCACTGGTGGGGTGGGGGAGGGGTTAGACCGTTGACATCAGTGATAAGTGAGGTTATAGGGCACCTGTTCTGTCTTGCTGTGTGGAGCCAGGCCAGATATCCTCCCTGTTCATGGCTACATTTATGCTGTTTAGAATCCATCCTAAGTAACAGATGAGCACTTTAAGTTGGGAACAGTCTCACAGCAGATGAAGTGTAGAGGAAGGCGCCAGTACGCTCATCTGTACTTTACATGTGGCTCGTGGGGAGAGGCACCAGTGGTAGGGAGAACTGATTTTCTATTTGCAAAAGGCTATTGATGGCGTATACGCTCCACGGAAGCCCCGGCACTAGAGTTACGTGGTGGGGTGGGACAGTGTTCCTGGGGGCTGAACTTTATTGTACTGTCTAAAAGTGCCAAGTTTAACAGTGTGGTATTATGTGAAAGAAGGGTGCTTATACTTGTTTTGTTTTTTTCTTTCTCTCTCCCCTCCTTTCTGTTCCCTCTCTCTCCTTTCCCCTTTCTCCCAATCACCCTAACAGGGATGCTTCAAAAGGAGACCAAGTTTCCCAGAATGGTTTGCCAGCTGAACAGGGATCTCCACGGGTTAGTTACCGCTCTCAAACGTACCAAAACTACAAAAACTTTAATAGCAGACGGACAGCCAGTGACCATTCGTGGTCTGGACTGTGAAGTTCACTATCGTTTGTCAAGAACCACTCTTTCCACATCCCGTTGGTTTTGACCTTTTGGCTTCCATGTCACTCAAAGTGTTAAAAATTTTTAGTTAATTCATAACTTCCTTGATTTCATATTTGTTTGCATTTAATTTATGTTTATTTGGATGCTCATTGCTTTGAAGCAGCATACTTTTTTTGTTTATTTATTGTGAGCTTTTTACTTTATTACATGAGAAATTTAAATTAAATGACAGCATAATGAAGAAACTAGAGTCTAACAGGTACGAAACATCCAAGTTGTACTAACAGGGCCCAGTTCTCTGCTATAGGTGCTATGTTATTAGAAGTATTGTTAACCTGTGGTAGTTTAGTAACTAGGAAGACTGGTGTGTAAGGAAGGAGACATTCACTACTAAGGTTATGTGTGCAGTCATTCTGTAACATTCCATGGAGAATGCATTCACTGAAACGACAGGAAAGAAGCTGAATAATCTTGTTGGGGAGCTGTTTAAATTTTAGGTGCAGGACCCCAAACGTTCTGAGACCACTTATTACTTTGAGGTCATTTATTACTTTGTATAAACCCAGTAATCCTCTCTTTTCTGCCAAGTCCTCAACCTAGAACTGTAGGCCTCTGTGTGACACGTCTTAGAGCCAGCCTGGGACTGCTACCACCAGCTCTATCTTGCTCAATGTCACCACTGTCGGCACTCAGGTCATGGCAGGTGCCAGCAGCTCTCAGCGTGTTTCGGAAGTCTGCCTACCAGACTTCAGGCCTCCATCCAGTCAGAGACTTCAGGGTGTCAAAAATACGTTGTCCTTTTTTAAGCAAATGAAGCAAAAACCATTTTGGTTCGTCCTGATTACTTGAAGGTCCACTCAATGGCCCAAGCCTGGGAGCACTTGGAGAGGCATTCTGGCCCTAGAGGTTACTTCATTGTCTCTAAAGAGAAAATCTGTTTTGTGTGTCTCCAGTGAATCCTGGGATTCATTCCTTTTCTCAAGATTCTTTGTGGAGTTCTCTAGTAAGGAGTCTTCAGGATGGCATGTATCAGGCCACTAGCGGGGATTGAAAACATTTTAACAGCAATCCTTTTCCTTAGGCGTAAAAACTGGTGGAAGGTGATTTCCTGGTTCTGATCTAAACCAAACCAAACCCACATTGCAGAAAAATCTTGCAAGACACTCCTTTGCTTCCTTGCCATATTTAGATTGTTAGTGGAGTCAGGACCTGTTTGGTATGTGTTTTCCATGAGCGAAGTCTAACTTGTCTTTCATTTCATGATGCATTTTTTTTCTTTTGTCAGGATAACGTCATATAGCATCTTGTTTGTTTTTCCTAATCTCTATGTACATATCTATCTACCTAGAGCCGTAGATAGGTATCTAGATAGACGCCAAGCTTCTTATGCATCATTATTGGGTCTCTGCCTTAAAACAAATCCAAATTTATTGGGGGGGGGCTCTTTTTCATTGGTCACTAGGGTTCCCTGACCATGTCTTTATGGCCCCGTATCATATTATGTCACTGACCATATATGTATATACATATATGATCTTTCCATATATGTGTGTGTGTGTGTGCACTTAAATTTTGTATCATCCAGACTGATACCAAATTTTAATCCTTTTTTAAATTCAAAAGACAAAACCCACATAAGCACACAAGACAGGATTGCCATGATGCCTATTTTTGTCTATATTTTTAATTAACAATTGGATTGGATTGGATTGGAAGAAGAAATAGCAATTTCCTTCCTTTGGGTGATGGTGCAGAGACTCATGTTAATGAACTCGAAAATGGTGTTGCTTCATGTACTTTGAAAACCAATCAGGTGTTTCCTGTGCTAATAGTTGTCATGCTGCATCCATGTCACCTGATTTCAGTGTCTCAGATGTGCCTGGCCACGAAAGCACTCTGAACTAATGGCTAAAGAGAAGCAACAGCTGGGGGGAGGGGCCAGGGGTCACATGTACCATTGTTTGATCACTATGATTTGCTTTTGATGTTTGTCTCTAGTGGTGTGTTGTCTGTTGGCATGCTTCCAGCACATGTCCATTAAAATTCATTTTTGTTCCTTTTATTTTCATCGTTTCCTTGGTTAGTGATTTCATTCATTCATATGAACATTAATTATCTCTGCATACTGGTTTGGGGTTTTCTCTTTCCTTCTAACTCCAAAGAAAAAATTTTTGCTGCAGAATTTCCATCAGAAGAAACTCCCCCTGCCTTCACCTACCTTGAGATGTGACCAACCCCGATAAATGAATGCCCACCCGAGTCTCTGCCACTAGTGGTTTTCAAGTCAAAGCTGCAGCAGTAAATTTTTTTTTCTGGTGTCTGTGTACTAACCCATGTCTCTCTGCACTCACCTGGCTCAGGCCTTCCACACCAGCTCACACTTGCTCCTGACAGGAGTTTCCTGAGATCTCTCTAGAAGAGATGTGTCAACTGTAAGATCCACTCAACAGTCTTTTGACTTGGGTTTTGTCTTGGTTATTTCCCCTCCTACAACCTGCCCTTAACAGTGGAAGGAGGAGCCAGGTGTACTGGGATATCCCTGCAGTCCCAGCTACTGGCGAGAGGAGAAGGGGGAAAGCGTATTACTTGTACCATTTCTGCAGGCTGTTGCTTGCAAAACCAGGCAAACCAAGCACTCTCTCCCCCACCTCCGTGACTTTTTGCCCCAATAATACATTCACCATATTGATGAGAGAATAATGAATTTTAAGCAGAAAGAACCTTAAGATTGCATAGTCTCTAGTCACAGCCTAAACCTTGATGCTAATTATGATAGTTTACATAAGCTTATAATTCCCTGCACTATTGGCAAGTTTCCATTGTCATTTCCCCAGAAAATTCGCTTTGTCTAGAGTGAAGCCCTGGGTCCATCAATCTAGATAAGACCTAAGCAAGAGAGTTGACAGATCTGAGTGTTCAAGTGGTGGTGGCCAGTTTACCTCTTTATACTGCCAAGGTTGCTGCTAACTGGGTGTCACTCTGACTCTGGGCAGCAGTGGTGGGGGATTATAGCTAATGTCTATACCACTGATACTTCCGTGTTTGTCCGTGTATGAGGGGTGCAGGTTGTCTGTAATCTACTAAAGCATCAGCCACCCCCAGCTTTAGTAACTTGCTAATCCATGCCCTGGGTATATCAGCCAGAGGCTGCTACAGTTCATGGTACACAGTTGATGGTACACAGGCCGAAAACCATAATGAATCAAGACACTACTACTACATTTCCAAAGCCGAAAACCCGTGTGGGTTACAATTTAAAGTGAGCTTGGGAAGGAACGCTCCTGAAGACGTCTGCAGACTGAAGGGTCAGAGCCGCTGGAAGCCTGGCTGTCTCTGGGCTCTCGTCTCAGTGCAGCAAGGCACCGTGATCAACCACCCGTGATGGGGAAGGCCCTGGTTCTGTCTTTGTTTGGGGGTAAATAGCTGTGTGGTGTTGAGTGACTGTGATTGGCTTTTCCAACTCCTTTAACAAAAGCTACAACCCACTTACGACTCAACTTGGGCAGATGTGGTTCAGTTGCCGTTTGTTGACTTGCCTCGTTTCCTTTCGGCTCTCAAGCCCCACAGTCTAACGGGGAGATGGCTATGAAATGCATGACTGTTGTCCTAATTTCTGCATGTGTTTATGGTGGTATCTGGAGGGAGGGGGAGAGGAGGACCAGGGAGCCTCTTTCAGAAACCAAAGGTGTTTCGTTGTTGCACCTGGGAAATGCTGTGTAGTTCTGATAGGATTGTCTCTCCATCTGTTTGTGAATGCCCCTTTGCTGCTACTTCAGCCCTTCTGGTGAGACCCTTGGTTGTAAGGTGGCTGCTGTATAACGTCCACTCTCATATTTAATATGTATGACTGTCACCATCGTCTTTGTGTGTTAAAGTAACCATGGAGGAGATGATCTGAGCTATGTCAGAGAAAACGGAGCGATCAGAGGAGCAGAGTGCAGTAAAACTCATCCTGGCATTTCGCTTTTCTCACTTCCCCGCAAGCGGGCGGGCATTAATCCATTCCCACCTTCTAATGTCCTTGGCGTCCAGCTGGCTTTGCGGGGTGTGCCATGGTTTTACTGTACTGCCTCCTTCTGTGCCAGGCTTTTATACACAGCCACGTGTGCGAGTCAGAGCGTATGTGGTCACCCCTTGCTCTCGGGGTTCGCTGAATGGCCTCTCCAATGTCCCTAGATGGCAGAAACGATGGACACAAGTGAAATGGTCAACGGTGCTGCCGAGCAGAGGACAAGCTCCAAAGAGTCCAGTCCTGTTCCCTCTCCCACCTCTGACCGCAAGGCCAAATCCGCACTTCCGGCCCAGAGTGCTGCCACCCTGCCAGCCAGGACCCAAGAGACAGCAGCGGCCCAGATGGAAGGCTTCCTCCATCGAAAGCATGAGTGGGAGGCCCACAATAAGAAGGCCTCGAGCAGGTAAAGGCAGCCCAGGTGGGAGGTGGGAAGGCAAGTCCCCCTTGCAGAGGTGGCCGGCCAGGGTCGTGCTCGCGGGGATGGGAATGGGGCCTGGGGCTTTTCCTGAGAAGGAGCTTCCTGGAGTGGGGTTGACCAGTCTTCCTGAAGTGACTGTGGGGTTTAGCACTCAGTGACACTCCTGTCTCCACATCGTCTCTTCCTCCAGTCTCTAGTTTTATTATTTGGCTGATGAGGAAGCAGGGCTGTGACAGATATAAAGGCACACTCTTCAAGACCTCTAGCAAAGGGCAAAGTTGAGGGGAAACCACATCTAACCCTGAAGCTTGTGTGCTTGGCTGGTCACCCCAATGTCTGAGACTGCATCCACTCTCCACGGGCCCCATGCACCCGCACAGAGCGGCCCTGAGACTTGGGGAGCTTGTGTCTGAGAATAGGAGCCCTGTCTGTTCCTGGGCAGCTCGCGTGTCCCTCCGTGCAGAGAGCAGCGTTTCTCTGAAGCTGCTACTGAGCCACATGGGCTGCCCCAGAGACGCTGCGTGGATGGGGGTGGGGGCGATTCCCTGTCAGTTCAGTTTTCTGAAAGGCTTTTAGCAAGGGGTAGCACATGTGTGCGGGTCATCTTCATGTGAGATTCTGGTTTCTTTCAGCAAGTGTGAGACACAGCCCTGATCTTTCTCTCTCTGCCACACTCATTCAGGTCCTGGCACAATGTTTATTGTGTCATAAATAACCAGGAAATGGGCTTCTATAAAGACGCCAAGAGTGCTGCTTCCGGCATCCCCTACCACAGTGAGGTCCCTGTGAGTTTGAAGGAGGCTGTCTGTGAAGTGGCCCTTGATTACAAGAAGAAGAAGCATGTGTTCAAGCTAAGGTGAGCATTGTCAAGGCTTTGCCTGGGTGTGTTCATCTCCTTAGGACTTGGTTTTCCCACAAAGCACTGTATGGGTGTGCTTCCTCCTGACATTCTCAGTCCCTAAGAAAGTGAACACCCAGTCTGCCACGACCTATTGAGACTCCTGGGTCTGTGGGACCAAGGGCCACTTCCCTGTGATCGGCTGTGCAGCTGGACTCTGACGAAAGGAGCCTTCCTTTCATGATCTGGAATTCTTCCCTGGCACTGCTGGTGGGCTTTTAACATCTCACTATACAATGGAAGCCTGAGAAAAGATCTTTTCAAAGATTTTGAGTCTCTCTGGCTTGTGCAGACGCAGGAGTTACCATTGTGTGCTCCAGAGAGAGGCACTGTGAGTCACCCCAGAGCCTGAGGAAACAAACAGGAAGTAATTTGGTGACGCAGGCCGTCCTCCCCAGCTCTTCCCACACTTCTGCTCCCAAATGACTCCTCTTTGTGGAAGACACCCCTCATGCCACATCCACACCCCATTCTTCTTGTGGTTGGAAATAGGCAAACCGTTTTGCTTCTCAAGCCTGACTACACCGATTCTCCTCAGAACCCACATGGAAGAGAAGGGCTGGCCTGCAGGTTGTCTATTAACCTGTGTTAGTGTACATGCACACACAGATTTGAAAAATACATTTGCATGCAAAAGCAAAACATCTTACTGGCTGGTTACTTAGTTTGCTACTGATTGCTCTATTCCTCTGGGACCCGACAAGTTGTATCTTAGTTGGTCTGGACCAAGGATGGCACTGGGGGATTATTTTTGGAGTTGGCATGGCAACAGAGACTTTGGACCATAGAGACAGACATATTATCACAAGAGTTCCAGATAGTCTGACCCTTTAACTGTTTTTGAAGAGTTATCTCTTGAATTCCTTTTTCAATCAAGAATCCAAGTGGTATTTGCTATAACAAGGCAAGCTTTCTTGTGGTTGGGGCTTTTTTGTTTTTTTCTGTTGGATTAAAGGACCAGATTGTCTGTGCATATTGGGTTGGTCTGCTGAATACATGACTAATGCAGGGGCTGTCTCCGCGCCTGCGCAGACGGTCGATGATGCATGTAGCTCTGTTGGTGTTCCTGAGGTCAGTCCCAAGGCCTGCTTATAGCTCACACTAGATAAGGGATTTTTTTAAAAAAAATTTTTAACTTTCTAACATAAAATGATTACCTACACAATTGTAAAATATTATTTTCTTGAAATTACAGACTAAATGATGGCAACGAGTACCTCTTCCAAGCCAAAGATGATGTAAGTTACTGCTTAGTTTCGTTTTCCCGGATACTCAAAGAGCATGGGAGTGTTTGTGGGAATTCTCTCTGGTCTCCATAGTCACAACACTGGGCCCCAAAGCAGTAAATGTCACCTTACTGCCCTCACCAAGGAAGGAAAGCTAGTGCAGCATTCACCAGATCCTCCGGAGCCTCCGAGCAAAGGCCTTGCCTGCTGCTCCTTGAAGGGCAAGGCACAGTGAGGGGGCCGAGGACAGGGTGCGTGTCCTGATGCCGCGTCAGAAGCCTCCGCACCGTGCTCCGTTACTGGACACTGCCCCACCTCGGAGAAGAGAGGGTTACCTCAGTGATGACAACATGTGCAGCGTTTTAAGTCTCAAATGGCTTTTGTTCTGTTTTCAGGGCCATAGGGAGAGTCCTTTCTAGGGTGGGAATGGTATCTTGCAGCCTGAGACTAGTCTTCTAGTTCCTGTAGGTGTGTAGACTAAACCCCAGAGTGGCCTACGGGTGCCATAGCCCTGAGCCGTCTCCACTCTTCAGTGATGCCCTTATGACAGTGAATCTAGTTAGAGGCGCTTTTCGCAGAGACCCAAACATCTCGTGCTCACCCATCTTAACCAGCTCTAACCTGTGTCCCTTCCCGTCTAGGAGGAAATGAACACATGGATCCAGGCCATCTCCTCCGCCATCTCCTCCGACAAACACGACCTGTCCGCCAGCACCCAGAGTACGCCAGCATCCAGCCGGGCGCAGACCTTACCCACCAGCGTTGTCACCATCACCAGCGAGTCTAGTCCCGGCAAGAGGGAGAAGGACAAAGAGAAAGACAAAGAGAAGCGGTTCAGCCTTTTTGGCAAAAAGAAGTGAACTTCCCTCTCGTCCTGCCCTTCTCTGACCTTTTCAGTGAGAGTCCAGCATGCAAGCTCAGACCAACCCATTACTCTGTGCCTAATGTTCCTCCATGTAGTTGATTTTTTTTCCTTCTTTTTTTAAAAATAAATTTTTTAATTTATAGAGTATTTCTGAGGGTGGGGGAAACATACCTAAACACTTTATCTCCAAGTTAACAAAAGTTTGAGGTGCAGAGGGAAGGCCAGATTTTTTTTTAATGAAATTATATAGATTAAATCTCAATATTTAAGCTGTTCCTCAATTTTGTGAGGCTGTGTTGGAAATAACCCGCCTCTGATGCTGTTGGTTTGCAAAGCAGCGGTGCTTACACAATATTCCCTGTGCTCCCCAGAGACGATGGACTGATTTCCTGACACTATTCTCCGTTCACTTCAGTGGTTACCCTGAGTCTTGACTATTCCAAGTGCCCACGCTGGGTCTAACCTTTACTAAACAGATTGTGTATCGTGGTCTCTCGCTGCAGCCATAGCACAGCTCCATGGAAACCTCCAGGCCAAACAGTTCGTGTCTGGCATCACTAACACATGACACGCGGCTCTCCTGCAGCAGTCGCTGTGACCGTTCAGAATGTCGGTATACAAGAAGGAATAGAAAACTGATAAGGTTTTAAATAATCTGTAATTTCAATCTTTTTTTTCTGAAATACATTATATTGTATGTTTGAGATAATTCTAGTACAAAGTATAATAAAACTAGATGTATAATAAACCCTTTAAATCACTGGTAAGCGTATAAGTGGAACTGAAGCATTTACTGGACAAAGTAATGTTACTCTAATGGTTACTTGCTTGTGCGTGGCCACACTGTTATAATTTGCTTCATTACCTTGCTATTTGATACATAGTGTGCATTTCTCTGTCACTGTAACTATTGTAATGACAAGTTTTCATCTTACTGCACAATCAAAATGGCATTGATAAGAATGAACTCCAGAGTCTGAGCCTGGATAGGGAGTGGTTGCTCAGGCCTGGTGCTCCATCGTACGACCTGTCCCTCTCAACTTTTGCCCTATCTGTTAAATATATGCTATGTCATTAAATGCTTTTAAATCTAGCCTGTTGACTAACGGGTGTTTTTCCTCTCCTGTGCATGCGTGCCTATTAGAGAAATTGCAAGGGAAGAAAGAGCAACCAGAAAGCATTATATCACAAATCTGGGTTCCTCTGTCACACTTCAGGGTGTGTGTGTGTGTGTGTGTGTGTGTGTGTGTGTGTGTGTGTGTGTGTGTGACACCTGGCTTTGAAAGCCATAGCAAATAAAGAATGAATAGGGTGTTGAGTGACGACATACGCCAATAATGTGTTTCATAGCTTGCTGTAGCCTCAGGCCCTGACATAGGGATAGGTAAGCCTTCTCTGAAGACGAGCAAGGGATAATGAGTATTTCACTTTTGTTCTGATCAAGGTCAAGTATCAGCAAAAAGCACTAGGCAAAGGACTCGTTCTGCACGCAAGACCGATGCCTGCTCCTTGCTGGGCTCTGGGTTATTGTGTACCTGTCCCCAGACATCCTGGAGGGTGGATATGATGGGACCACAAGAAGCAACTGGGCTTGAAAGTTTCCATTTGGCCTTCACTTGTCCCTTTAAATATTTGCCACACTTTGGAGACCCATTGTCTCAAGTGGGAATGGAGGTAGTGGAATGCTAGCGGCTTGCTGCAACTGAGTCTACAGAGAAGGCATTTTATATCACAGAAACACAGGGACTTTCTCTATGGGGCATCTGGGTAGGGTGGAACGTGGGAGAGTTCCACAAAGCCCTGAGCCTGTCTTAGCTCACAGCACACCCCCCAGGAGCGTCTACATAAGAGTGCAGGGGCCTTTTAGATTGTTTAAGTGAATTGTTTCCATTGTTCTTCAAGCTTAATTTTCTTTTTTCTTTTTAATATTTATTATGTATACAATATTCTGTCTGCGTGTATGCCTGCAGGCCAGAAGAGGTTGTGAGCCACAATGTCATTGCTGGGAATTGAACTCAGGACCTTTGGAAGAGCAGGCAATGCTCTTAACCTCTGAACCATCTCTCCAGCCCTCAAGCTTAATTTTCTAAGGAAAATCATTGCTCAGTGTTTTCATCTCCCATCCAAGGTCTTCATCTAAGGCAGAGGTTCTCAACCTGTGGCTCACAACCCCTTTGGGAGTTGTATATCATATATCCTGCATATCAGATATTTGCATTATAATTCACAGCAGTAGCTAAGTTACAGTTATAAAGTAGCAATGAGATAATTTGATGATTGGGGTCACCACAACATGAAGAACTCTACTAAAGGGCCGCAGCACTACGAAGGTTGAGAGTCGCTGCCTCTGTTCTAATAAAACTGTCTGCCCGCTTCATGAAGATGGTACAGTGTGTTTTGAAGCCAATACTTGGTGTACAAATCAGGTGCTTTCTTGCTGCCAGCTGTTAAACATGCCTCTAACATCTTGTGGTTTGTAGGGCCTTGTTCCCTCGCATGTGATTAGCTTAGTTTACACCTTACCTTCTGCTCCTTGAGGAGAAAACATGGACTTTGAGTCCGGGATGGTTAAACTCTGGGATTTCCCTGCCAGCTCCATGACAAGGAACCCCTATTGCCTCTGCCAAGCACCTGCTGTGTGCCAGACACTCCAGGAAGCAGTGCTCAGGAATGGGGTGATACTTTGTTTGTGCTCTAACTAATAAAGCTTGCCTGAAGATCAGAGGGTGGAGCTAGCCACTAGTTAACCATAGAAGTCTGGAGGTCTGTACAGACAGACAGGAAGTGATATGGCTGGGCAGAGAGAGGAGTATAAGTTGGGGGAGTGTTGGGAATATTTCTTAAAATAAGCCTCTCCACCGACGCAATTAATTCCAATCAGATCAAATTAGACCAAATAAAAGATGCCCATGTTTAATAAATGCAGCCTTCCCGGGTGGCCCAAGAAAACATGGCAAGGGGAAGAGAGCAGGGGAGACCACGCAAAACCCAGAGACCACGTGTGTGTTCCTTTTCTGGGCGGCAGCCTAAATAGCCTGTGGGAATGGTCCTGACACTCCCTGGGGAGGGGTCACTGCTTGGCGGGCTTTCCTGGAGGTGGAGTCTGGACCAAGGCAACTCCCAGGGGAGGAGGTTTGAAATGAAGCTTCCTGCTCCATTCCTGCCCCATTGGCACTCCAAGGATTGGTGCCAGGGGCTGGGGTGATGCTTCTACCCCAAACATCCCAGACTTCTTGGATATAGAGGTGTCAGGGGGCTGGGGTATCATAACTAAACATTGGGAGGAGTTAGCAAGGCAAGAATTTGTTATGGCTTGCTTCTTTGACTCTGTTCTTTCAGCATTTACCCTGATATCTGGCTCTGGGTTTTTATTATTAAGACCAATTAGATTTGTGCTACAACTGGTGCCCAACTTTAAGGCACGAATTCACAAGAAAAGCTGCTTGCCTGTGGCTTTGTAGCCTCTGGCACATGCCCGAGCCACACACAGGAGCTCCTGCTGGAGTCACTGCCCAAGCCTCTGAATAAGTTTGAGCTGTTCCCGTTGAACCCTCTACAACATTCTCCAGCTGCTACCCAAACTCCAGAAGCACCTGGGCTCTAAACACCACAGGACTTACCCACCCTAGACCGGCTGGCTCTGCCTTCAGGCAGCTCACACCATCCATGTGCTTCTTCTTCCACACAATCCCCTGTACTGTAGTAATTGGAGCGGCAGGCTGCATCCCGGCACCCGGCCGCCCACATGGCTAGCTCTACCCGAAATAATTACACGGACACTGTATTCTTTTAAACACTGCTTGGCCCTTTAGCTCTAGCCCTTACTGGCTAATTCTGATATCCCGATCAACCCATCTCTAATAATCTGTGAGCACCGGTCT
>NC_022027.1:6078585-6081179 GCF_000317375.1 Microtus ochrogaster | reverse complement strand
TTCCTCCCAGCATTCTGTTCTGTTTACTCCACCCACCTATGTTCTAAGCTATGAGCCCAAGCAGTTTGTTTATTACTTATCCAATGAAATCAACAGATTGATATATGACACTCCCACATCACTGTACATCTTACAGACCGCTGGCTCTCTCTCCCCCATGGGTTGCAGGCTGCCCTACACCCCTTATCCTCAGGCCACCACTCTCAGCTCGCTGCTACATGTTAGCAGCTGTTCTCAGCCAGGCTCTACATTGTCTGTGCCCTCCGCTAAGACACGCTATGCCTCACATTTCACCATCATTGGTGGCAGCTTTGGTGAGATAATTGGGAATTCCTAAAGGGAGGAACTAGTTAAAAGAGAGAGTTTTCCCCCCACATTAAAAATGGGAAACACTATTACGATAGAGGGAGTTAGGTCTCTGTATGATCACAGCATAGCTGGTTTAAAATTGGAACAATTAAATGAAGGGATAATCAATTTACCTGAGATTGGCCTAGTGTTAATTACCATTTTGATAATCTTTATTACTGATTTCATAATTCTTGGTATATTTCTAAAAAAGTTGATTGATATGAGTGCCAAGGTACAGGTCTTAGAAAAAACTTATTAAAACAGATCACAGAGATATTCAGATCCAGACAGAGGGATTTCAGCATTGCATTATAAGATTAGAGAGGAACAGCCTAAGGTTTTCAAACAACTTTAATTTATCCAGTAACCTTACAGAAACAGCTGACAAATGATAAATATCCCAAGGCTGTGTAGGAGTTGATTGGACTCCCGTGGTGATGTCAGATTTAAGGAGATTCAAGGAAGCAAGAGTCTCCTATGGCATGCATTCGCCTTTTGTGAAGCAGATGTTTACCTTATGGTAAACTTGTAACAGAATTATCCCACAAGACTGGAAAGACATGGTTATATCAGTTTTGGAACCTGGTCCTCAATTACAATGGAGGACCTGGTGGAAAGATGAAGCTAATACCATTGAACAATGAACTAGGGCTAGAGGTGTGGAAGTCTCCCAAGACCAATTTCTTGGAGATTATGCTAATGTAGCAAAGTAATCTCTATATGATGGCCACACCCTAACTTTATGCTGAACATCAGCTTTGAATGCTTGGGAAAGAACTGAAGAAGTAGAAAGAAAATTTAGTCATTTACCAAAGTTATACAAGGCCCAACGGAAAACTTCATTGATTTCTTACAAAGATTGTCTTCAACAGTAAATTCAAATGATACTAAATTAAAAATCTAGACAAATAATAATTGAATTTCTGGCTTTTGAAAATACCAATGCTTAATGCAAAAGGTTAATTAGACCATTAAAGACAAGATCAACACTCTTGGAGGATTGGATCTGACATACAATCAATATTGACTCTCATAACCAAGGTGATACTTGGATAGGAGAGGTGATTTCCAGAAATCTGAAGAAAACACAAAATGTCAAGTGTTTCAATTATGGCAAACATGGCCATCTAAAAAGGGAGTGTAGGTAGGGTATTCCTAGAAACAATGTTATTTTTTCCTAAGAATAATCCAAATAGAACACCCTTCCCTTCTGGAGTATGTAGAAAGTGTGGCAAAGGCTGATATTGGACCAATGAATGTAGATCAACAGGGGACAGATAAGGTAACCCTTTGAAATGCCTTGAGGGGCCTCTTACAGATCTCCATGTCAAATATAAAGATTTGATTTGAACAAGAAAGACCTCTTGATTAGAAGAGGGGATAGTTCATCATTAGGTCATACTTTGAAAACTTGTACTGCACAAAATTGGAAATGTAAAAGAAACGGACAGTTTTCTGGATAGGTACAACATACCAAAATTAAATCAGAAAAATAATTTAAATAGATCTATAATCACTAAGGAAATAGAAGCACTCATCAAAAGTCTCCCAGGCAAAAAAAAGCCCAGGCCCAAATGATTTCAGTGCAGAATTCCATCAGAATTTCAAAGAAGATCTAATGCCAATACCCCTCAAATTGTTTCACACAATATTACCAAACTCTTTTTATGAGGCTACAGTTACCCTGATACCTAAGTCACACAAAGATGCAACTAAGAAAGAGAATTACAGACTGATCTCTCTCATGAACATTGACACAAAAATCCTCAATAAAATATTGGCAAATCAAATTCAAGAACACATCAAAAAAAGTCATCCATCATGATCAAGTAGACTTCATCCCAGAGATGCAGGGATGGTTTAACATATGAAAATCAGTCAATGTAATTCACATTATAAATAAACTGAAAAAGAAAACATAGATGCTGAAAAAGCCTTGAGCAAAATCCAACACCCCTTCATGATAAAGGTCTTGGAGAGATCAGATATAGAAGGAACATACCTAGACATGATGAAGGCAATATACAGCAAGCCAACAGCCAACATCAAACTAAATGGAGAGAAACTCAAAGCAGTTGTGCTACAATCAGGAAAAAGACAAGGCTGTCCATATTCTCCATATCTTTTCAATATAGTAGTCTAAGTTCTAGCTAGAGCAATAAGACAATAAAAGTAGATCAAGGGGATACAAATTGTAAAGGAAAGCTGGGCGATGGGGGCGCACGCCTTTAATCCCAGCACTC
>NC_022027.1:6065792-6078485 GCF_000317375.1 Microtus ochrogaster | reverse complement strand
GAGGCAGAGGCAGGCAGATCTCTGTGAGTTCGAGACCAGCCTGGTCTACAAGAGCTAGTTCCAGGACAGGCTCCAAAACCACAGAGAAAACCCTGTCTCGAAAAACCAAAAAAAAAAAAATTAAATTAATAAAAAAAGAACATGGCACCCACATTCCCAAGAGGTGGGGGTGGGTGGGTTTTGGTCTTTCATTGGGTTATGTATAGTGTCACTGTTTAGGGGGTTAGTTGAAAGTTGTTAATGGTTAGGAAAAAAGTTGAATAAAGGAGATTTGATTCAGAGTTCTTGTTTTGAAAAGAAAAAAAGTAGGATATACATATATCAGGTTATAAGGGTAGATTATTGAATGTACTCTGAAAAGAACAAGGAGGGATATAGAAATAGGATAAAAAGTAGATTTTTGAATCTACTTTTAAATCAAAAAAGCAATTACTAGTTTTAAATATTTTACATTGGCTTGGATTTTTTGTATATTGATACAAAGTTGAGATTATTTTTGTTAGAACATACTGTACATACATTTCTAATTTTGCTTGAGGTATTGTGCCTATGCAACACACTTAACAATGTAATACAAAGTCTTAGCCCTTGAAATTTATTATTACCAACTATTTAGGATGGTAAGGAAATGCAGGTTAGTAATTAGTCAACTATTACAACCAACTTGTAGCCATATTAGGTATGTTTTCAAGGTCAAACAGATATATTTTAAATAGACTGGTGATCTTCAACATTTTAGAGATCTGCCGAATAAGGCATTTAAGATGCTTTAATAATACAGGATCTTTTTTATGACAATAAGACATGTCTGCTCCTGACAGTGCCAATCTACTTCAGAGAATTACTACTTCAATGATGGGCATCTAAGAAACTCCATATAGAGTTTACTTTTTTAGTGGCAAAAGTAAGTCACTGAACAAGAAAGTGCCGTTGTCTTGACAACTGACAGTATGCTTTTCAAATTGGACAAGCAAGATACAAAAGAAAGGACTGCCAAATTTTGCCAAGACAAGGTAGGACAGTTCTTCAGAATATCCTGCTTCACAGAAAAGTCTGTCAGATATGTTAGGCCTGTAGAATCTGAAGATGGATGTTGCCTCAGTGTTGCCGAGGACCATTGGGTGACTCTCCAGGCAGCCAGATGTTTCTGTCATTTCTCACACTTTTTGGAAGTCACTTGCTTGCACTTCCTGCTAACTGATCTCTGAGGGAGTGGAAGGTTTATAGTTATAGTTTTCCTTGTTACCAGATTCAGAGAAGAAATTCACTAAAGAGGTGTAAAATATAAGGTTGGGAGACTTTAAAAGATATATTTTGGTAATGGAAATTAAGATAGAAGGTGAATTAAGTACAATCCTTTGGACTCACCAAGATAGGATAGATAATGCAGTATTTTTTTTCTGAATTTATCAAATCTAAATGGATTAGACATGGTTGATGTTTTTATTACCTGTATATATTGTGTGTGTGTATATATATATATATATATATATATATATATATAATTTAGTTATTGTATATAGCTTTTCTTATATTAGTTATAACCTTCTTTTTTATTTTAGACAAAAAAAGGGAGGAATGTGCTGTTATTTTGTTTGTGCTTTAACAAATAAAGCTTGTCGGATACCAGAGTGTGAAGCTAGTCACTTCATAGAGGTCAGAGAGTGGTGGCACACACCTTTAATCCCAGAACCTGGGAGGAGGAAACAGGAAATGATATGGCTGTGATGTAGGTGGGTCTTCTATTTATCTGTTGCTTTCATTAGTTAATTAATAAAGAAAACTGCTTGGCCTGATAGGTCAGAACATAGGTAGGTGGAGAAGACAGAACAGAATGCTGGGAGGAAGAAGGCAGTGAGGCAGACGCTATAGCTCTCCTCTCCAAGATGGACGCAGGTTAAGATCCTTCCCTGTAAGCCACCACCTTGTGGTGCTACACAGATTATTAATAATGGGTTAATCAAGATGTGAGAATTAGACAGTAAGAGGCTAGAGCTAATGGGCCAAGCAGTGTTTAAAAGAATATAATTTGTGTGTTGTTATTTCGGGTGTAAAGCTAGCTGTGAGGGAGCTGAGCAGGATGAAAAGCAGGCCCAGAGCTCCTTTCTACATGACTGAGTGGAGAGAGGAAGTGATAAGGAAGGGCAGAGACAGGAGTTTGGCCCCTTTTTGTCTGAGAAGTTGGCAAGGTAAGAGGTGACTGGTTTGTTCCTTAGTCTCTCTGATCTTTCAGAATTTACACCAATATCTGCGTCTGGGTTTTTATTATTAAGACCAATTAGAATTCACGCTACAAGGACCACCTGCCCTGGAACAGCACTGCTGCCTGTGGGAGCCTACAGAGACTCCATTCTGTCTTGACTTAAAGTCAGAGAGTTCAAGCTTGTTGTTGCTCCTCAAGGCCAAAAACCAGGATGTTTGGCCAAATATACGGTTACTAGATTGTTTTGAGAGTTAAGGAACTGATTATGCTTGTTTGTTCCTTGAGCCGTGGTAAAGAAGTCTTTTGCTCTCCCCTTTTTTCTTTGGGTATTAAAGGGGTGTGAGAAATAAATTCGGTTCTGCCGCAGTATCCATGGAAAGCCCTCCTGATTCTCTCTTCTGTCTTTTGTCTCTTTCTTTCTTAATCCACAGTCCCCTGTTCAGGTACTGTTTGACAGGTACTGACCCTGACAGCCCCATGAACTGAGCTCGTCCAAAGCAAACATCAGTGAAGAAAAGGGCCCAAGGCTTGCCCAAGGCTTACCCAAGGCTTGCCCACAGACAGTTTGATAGATGGACTTTCTCAGTTGAGGTTTTCTTTTCTCAGATTATTTTATCTTGGGTCAAGTTGAGAAACAAACAAAAACAAAAACAACAGGACATATAATACTTCATTTAATTAACCAGTCACTGTCCACTGTCAATGGTGCTTTTTCTATACATGAACTTCCCCCTATAGTTCTTATTCAAAATTATCTTTAATAATTTGTATTTTAATAAAAAAGCATTTACATTTCATTAATGGATTTGACAAATAATGAAAAAGATTGATCCAAATATTAGAAGTATCTAAATCTGGAGTTTTGGTGATTTGAATTTTCTTTCTTTTAGACTTTATTTTTATGTGCTTTGGTGTTTTGCCTGCATTTATGTCTGTGTGAGGATGCTAGGTCTTCTGGAACTGGAGTTATAGACAGTTATGAGCTGCTATGTGGGTGCTAGGAATTGAATCCCAGTCTTCTGGAAGAGCAGCTGCTACTCTTAACTGCTGAGCCATCTCTGTAGCCCACTTCTACCACCACTTTTGTTGAGACATTGTAGTCAAGGCTGGTCTTGAAGTCATGGTAATATTCCTGCCTCAGCCTCTTGAATGCTGCTGAGATTATAGCCATGAACTCTACACTTGATTTACAGGTGTTAATTATAATTTAGAGAATTACACCAGGCCATGGTGGCTCATGCCTTTAATCCCAGCTCTCAGGAGGCAAAGGCAGGTGGATTTCTGAGTTCAAGGCCAGCCTGGGTCTACAAAGTGAATTTCAGGACTGCCAGGACAGTTGCACAAAGAAACTCTATTTCGAAAAACCAAAACAGAAAGGAAGAAAGGAAGGAAGGAAACAAAGAAAGGAAAGCAAGGAAAGAAGAAAGACAGAAAGGGAGGAAGGGAAGAAGGGAAGGACAGAGGAAGGAAAGGAAGGAAGGGAGAAAAGAAAGGAAGGAATAAAGAAAGATAGAAAGAAAGAAAATTGTATTTCTAATTTCAGAGATTTAAAAAAAATCATTGTGATGTAGAATTTTGAACCATAAGGGTATACAGCCATACTACCCTGAACATGCCCAATCTTATAAAATGATAAAGCAACCCACTGTGTAATTCGCTACTGTGGAGGTGTCCGGATTCATTCGCTGAAGCCATGTCATCATTGTGTTCTGTAGAAAGATCTGTCAGCATGTTCAGAAATAGGACTCCTTGCCCCAGTGCCAGCCAGGTGGGCTCCTGGTAGAGATGCTGTCAAGGCAAGGACAGGGCTACGCTGGGGTGACAAGCCTTTGTAAGTGTCTCAGAAGCACATCATAGCATGTGTGGCACCCTCCTGACACTTCAGCGGGATTGAACGTTAGGGCTCAATCTTGAGAAAAATGAAATGTGTTCTCACAGCCATACTTCTCAAAGAGAAATCTATTCAGAAATCTATTTTATAATGTGTCATTATCCGGGCAACCTAATACCATGTGTCTCAGCCCTCTGTTTCTGGGTAATAACCCGCTGGAATGTCTAGTAGCTCACACATTTACTGTTTCTTAGGACTCTTCAGTTTCATCATGGGCTATTGAAGTTGATCTCACGATGTAGTCAGCAGGTGGCTGCACTATTCAAATGGCCACTCATCACCTGGGATCTCCAGCCACTGACCTCTCACCCTCTGATAGTGCAGCACTCCGGGTTGAGGCCTTTCGAGAGGACCATGGCTCACATGCCAGCGCTTGTCAGGCCTCCGTCTTTGCCAAACCTGGGACTGTTGCATGTAAGGCTCCTAGCCAATTCCAGAGTTAAGGACACGGAGACCCAGGAGCAGGCATCCCAGAAAGACTGGTCCACTGGGGCACCAAAGGAACCCTTTTCCTGTTTTGTTCATAAGGATGGTATTGCTTCTCTCTGAGAAAGCTGTTAAGCAGAAACAGCGAGATAATGAAATGAGGGCCAGAGAAGTCATACAGGCGAAGATTCTCTGACTTGGGGGGGGGGGGAGGGAATCAGTCCTCTTCAAACTTTAGAGTAAAGCTAAGTAATATGGACCTTGAGGTGACATATGGAAGCCATGGTCTTGTTTTCATGGTGCTGAAGGCCAAGGCCAGACTGCAGTCATGCTAGGCCAGTGCCTTGCACAATTCTAGCAAGAATGAGTTCATGCAGCTGAAGAAAAACAGGCTTCACCTTCTGGGTAGGCCCTTCAGACCATCCTTTGCCTAGAGTCTAGGAGAAATCTCTACTTACGGGCCTAGATCTCTCTACTATTCTGCCTTGAGGAAGAGCATACACAAATGTGGTCTGACGGATGGTGCAGGCCTGGCCTGTGTCTCCCCAAGGGCTTCTGTCTCAGACTGGCGAACGATTCTGTGGAGAATAAGCACCCTTCACTGGAAAGGCAGTGTTGTATAGAGGATGAGGCATGAATGAGCTGAGGAGTTGTGAGGAAACTGGGATTTTTGTAGCTAAATTAAGTCCTGTATGTGAAAACTGAAGCAGACTGATGGAATTCACTAGCCAAATGAATCCTGGATACACAGGAACACGTCTGTTTCTCCTCCGCTATTATTATAAAGCATTGACTATCCAGAGCAGTGGTTCTCAATCTGTGGGTCACAACCCCTTCACATATCGGATATTTGTATTATGGTTCATAATAGTAACAGAATTACAGCTATGAAGTAGCAAAGAAAATGTTATGACTGCGGATTACCACAGGATAAGAATCTGTATTGAAGGGTTGAGGTTGGGAATCACTCATCTAGAGAGTACAGCTTTTGAATGACCTGAACCAGAGCTATTGCTTATTTATATTTTAAAAGAATATTGTGCATTTAAGTAAAGAAGATACTTAATTTTCAGCATCTGCAGCAGGGCTGCTGGTACTTGGGGCTGGCCTTGTCTTAAAGACATGGTCCTGTGTCGCCATCTTCAGGAAGAGACAGAATCTGCTCTGCCTTGCAAGGCCTGTTAGCAGAGAAAGAGAACAGAAAACAAGCTTCTTGCTGCGCTTTGTAGCGGCCCCGTCTTTAAACAGGACATAAAGGCCACAGTTCTGGAAAACATGAGTGTACAGACCCTAGGAAAATGTGGGTGCATGCCCACCCATGTTCTCTTTGCTGGCAAGGACCCCGCCCTATCCCCAGCAAACAGAGAGGTTTGTGGTAAAACTCACTAAGAAATGCTTTTTTCCTCGTATTCCAAAGCAAATCCATGTTTACTGTACAGCCTTGCAGACCACCTAGATTCAGCCAAGCTCCATGGTAAGCCTAGATAACTTTTCAGGGAGGATCATTAATTTTATCCAAGGCCACCAGGCATTGGCCTTTGCTTTTCATAGACCTAAGAAAAAAACCATCGTGAAAAAAAATTGCTTTTTGATTTTACTCCTTTATAATTTCCTACTGTTTGTAATAGGGAAAGCAAGGTCTCTAGGTGCCACTGAAAGGCAGATCTGGCCGACGGTGAACAGCTAACTGTGAAAAGGAATGGACCAGTGTATGGGGTGTACTACAATTTGGATCTGAAATGTCCCCTCAAGGGCAGTGTGGGATCTGGGGGAATCTGGAGGGGGGTGAATATGGTCAAAACATGTTGTATGCATAAATGAAATTCTCAAAGGATACATAAATAAAAACTTAAAAAAGAAGATATTGGGATGTCCATATTGTATTTTTAAAAGATCTTTGTTTTGTACAAATTTCAAGGTTATTTAACTTATTAGCAAATTAGAAATTCCCATATATTCCATATATAATGTATTTTATCTATATTAGAGGGTTTCTTATTCACAGTAATTCATTCTGAAAAAGCATCACTGTAAGTCATGGCTCAGCATGGCTCCTTCGTACAACATGAGATATGGTCATATCAGATGCAGGAAGCTGCTGCCAGCAAGATGTGTCACATGGCTTCCCATCAAATTATTATTTTATAAGTAGAGGGAGAATGTTCTAAGACAATAACGTAAACAAAAAGCCATTAAAGCAGTCATTTGTCCTCATTATCAACTCTTAGACCCTGTGCATAACGGTGGATCCGATGCACATGTGTTTGCTTGCTGCAGCCACAGCAAACCCGAGCGATGGATTCTTCTGTGACGGTATGATGACTGTGGTACCACCAGCACAACGAGTTTTCGTCGGCATGATAGTCTTGCAGGACAGTCATCGTATTTGCCGTCCCTCGTTGATAAAAATGTCACTGTGCAGCACATCTCAGGGTATTTGCTCAGAAATATGTTCTAATGCATTCGAACACCAATGGTTAAAATATGTGCTGTGCATGTATGTCTATCCCTGAGTTAGAGAACTGACATTTTGTTCATCTGTGCCCCCTAGCAAAAGGATTGTCCCAGCTGGGCTCTCTGACTGCTCCCATTCCTCATGGAAGGTTAGGGAGGCTCAAATGGCTTCCTGCCACCTATTGGCAACTCTGTCTTCATTGCATGTGGTCTTGGGGAGCAGCTAGAGCTCCCCAGGGAAAACCAAGGAAGGGTCTCCATCTATGCAGCTGTGGGAAATCCATCATCACTGCTGGGTCAAAACATTCTGGTACAGCCGGGCAGTGGTGGAGGAGCACCCTACCCTACAGGTGAGCCCTCACCCATGCTGAGTCCAGTAAACTCATTGGTTTCCCTAAATGAACTTTGGTAAAATCATGCCTTGGTTTGTCATTGGGACCTTGGGAGGAGTAGAAGGTTTTTTTTTTTTTTTACATCTCCCCTAGGAAGGAGTTTAGCAACAAAAAGCTTACAGTTTAGCTCTCTCAGTTACAGATGCTGGGAACTTAATGGATTTTTAAAAAATTATTGCTTCTTTTTTTAGTTTAGTTTTTGTTTGTTTGTTTGTTTGTTTGTTTTTTGAGACGGAGTATCTTTATAAAGTTCTGGCTGTCCTGGAGCTTGTCACGTAGACCAGATTGACCTCAGTCTCACGAGATCCTTTTGCTTCTGCCTCCTGAGTGCTGGGGTTAAAGATGTGCACCACCACAGCCTGCTTAAACAGATTCTTTAATCTTTAAAGTCTTTATTTTCCTCTTTCATAAA
The DNA here is from genome assembly GCF_000317375.1 of Microtus ochrogaster. NCBI lineage: Eukaryota > Metazoa > Chordata > Mammalia > Rodentia > Cricetidae > Microtus > Microtus ochrogaster. Next base: position 6,070,707 of record NC_022027.1, on the reverse strand, counting down.
AAGGAGATAAATAATAGTATGTTTGCAAGGCTGAGGGGAACAGTGGATGGATGGTATGTAAAGCAGGTAGCACTGAGCTCAGAGTCTTTGACAGATTGATGACTGTTTGGTTCACTGATTGATGGCAGTACTGGAATCACCAGGGGTTTGTGCTAAATAAGCACTCTACCACTAAACCACATCCTTAGCCTCTTAGCTTAGAAAATAGTCACAGTTTAGTAAATAAATACAACTGATTCCGTGGGCGTGGAACCTATGCAGAAGCCGTTTGCATTTGATCACTCTGTCCTGACCCTCTTAATCTTTTGATGAAAGTGCTGTGTACACATTGTGTTCTCAGGGCTAGCGAAGGCTGCTGATCACTGCTAAACTGGTATCCAATCTATAATGATTTGAAATCTAAGTATATACTTCTTCGTCCCATAACCATTTATGTTTCTTTAGATCAGAGAAGATACTTTTGCATTTTAATTCAATTTGTTACTGAGAAATAATTCACAGACAGTAAATCACAGAAGGTTCTAATTTAGACATTTTCAGGGTTCACAAGATTAATCCAGCTTCTTAAAAAAATATTTTATTTTAATGTTGTGATGGTTTGAATAAAAACATCCTCCGTGAACCCATAGGGAGTGGCACTTTTAGGAGGTGTGGCCTTGTTGGAGGAAGTGTGTCACTGGGGGAGGGCTTTGAAGTCTCAGATGCTCAAGCAAGGCCCAGTGTGATTCACTCTCTTCCTGCTGCCTGCAGATCTAGATGTAGAACTTTCAGTTCCTTCTTTAACACCATGTCTACCTGCATGCTGCCTTGTCCTTCCATGACAATAATGGACGAACCTCCGAAACTGCAAGCCGCCCGGTTAAATGTCTTCCTTTATAAGAGTCACCGTGGTCATGGTGCTCTAACTAACACATATGTGTATGTGGGTTCGCATGAGTTTATATACACACATGCGTACAGAGAGGGCAGAAGAAGGTATCCTGTATCCTTCTCTATTACTCTCTGACTATTCCTTTGAGGCAAAGTCTCTTCCTGAGCCTGGGACTAACTTTTCCTCAGTGAGGCCGGAAGTCAGCAAGCCTCAATAACCCACAGGAGTCTCCGCGTTCCTGGGTCACAGGTGTACACAGAGTGCCAGCTAGAAACATACACATGCAGGACTTCCCAGGAATGACTCATTCAAGACTTTGTGGCCCATTAGCCCATATAGCACGTGCAGGAACTCTGCACAAAGGACCCTAATTTGATGAGGTATATGTCTTCCTCATGATGTGGAAACCCTGTGAAATCAAAGAAGGCAGTCCAACACCACCGATAGAAGAGGATGGGATGAGAACAATAAATTCTTCACAGACCACTCTAAGATGGCATTTGTCAACACCCCTTCTTCCCTACCAATGGTTACTGGGGAGCCCATGGTGATGCTTGGCCTTAGCCTACGTGCAAGACATAATTACACCTAGGGTCTGGAAGATCTCACTTACCTTCAACCTCAAATCACGGCTCCCACCTGAAGAATCTTGCTGTGAGCCTGAATGAGGAGAATGCAAGTCTTCTCCTATTCCTCAGGAAATGGAATGCTGCAAGAAAACCTTTAAAATTGATGGGTGCTGGGGCTCTGTTGGTTGGTCCTTACTTAGAGCTGGCATAGCATCTCCTGTTCCTTTAGACTTCAATGCAGATATAGCAGACATCAGAAATCCTACTGAACAGTAAACATTGGCTATTAGTGCCTTGTCTGACAGATTAGCTGCCTCCCCCAAACTGATTAAATGCCTTCATCTGGAACTAAATGTATTAAAGCATTAACTGGCAGATACTAGCAAATACATTGTTGAAAATTTGAAGAGACTAGCTGTGGCCAACGGAATCTCCAAAATTATCAGCTGCAACTTATTCAGAGGAACAAAAGAATGTATCCAAGCCAGACTCACTTTTCAAAGATTAGAGACAGACAGACTTGTCTCAGCTCTTTTCTATAGGATTTGGAACAGAAATGGAGGAGGGTACAAGACTCTACCACAATCAAGGCAAACCTCTTGGTGTGAACTTGGATTCTGCAAAATACATTCACTCCTAGTCTATATAGACAATGTAGAACCAGCTTATCACACACTCCCGTTGCCTACGAAACTTGGGGATGGGTTTGTTATGCCCACTGATTCTTTCCTATGGACTAATTGGACTAATACAGAGAAAGTCTACTACCTGGAAAAACATACCATCTCATTTGGGGGCCAACACATTTGTGACCACCCAACCTCTGTCCAAAGGACTCCAAATATCAGAACCGACCCTTTTAGTGTCTGAAAACCAACTCACAAACCTTGCTAGCTGGATCTTTATTGCATGCTCCATAAAAGCCTTCAACCTCACAGTTGACATCTGTAATGTCACCATTACACCCTGGACTCCACTTTTTCTTTTGCAGAACCTGGTTGTGTGGCTACCCACAATGCTTCTAGAGTCACAGCTCATTTCTCAGGTACACCTGTCCAGGATCTCTACCCTAACCTTTGCAGAGACATACTTTTGGTTCAGGTACCCTACATGAAGATGACTTGCTAAGAAAGGCTAGGAAAGCCATTAGTGACATTTTCACTGCTCTGTCCTTTAACATGCCATCATTACAGCCAATGGGTTATGAGAACACTGGGGATATCAAGACACTGGGAGGACAGATAGACAGAATCCAACACTTACCAGCTGTACTCACAGCTGATGCTATTTCCTAGACCCATAGACTCGGCAACCTTGAGAAATGCTTTGAATTTGATGTGATTGGTAGGATGTTTAGATTCGTCTATGTTTGCTTCCCCACATGGAACTTATTACCCTGGATAAAAGAGAGCTTTTGATTTTTGTTATACATCATACTGGCCCTTTGGGCATGCAAATGCCTTGTGCTCATTTTGAACTTGTTGAACAAACTTTATTTCTGGAAGAACTAGGACAATGAGCTCCCGAGACTGCCATCACCCCAGAAAGAACACACTAGCTATGCATAATTCCAGCAGACACGTCTGTGAAACTGTGATTGGAGACCCTTCCTCAGGAGACATTTCATCTCCATAGTGACACTGAAAGCCAGAAACATTGTATCCCCAATTCTTTCTTCTACTCCACCAAGAAAATGCCATTTCTGTCTGAAGAAATGGTCTGTATTCACTGGTATTAGACCCATGATGGACAGACACCTCCAGAAACCTACAAGACTTCCTGATGCTCTATATCCACGTCCTGATCTACTATATGTGCTCACACAAAACTGGAAAACAACAGTGGAAGCTAACTCTGAAGCTGACTGTACTCTTAGTTGCTCTTTTCATTAATAAAAGAAGAAATACCTGGGTGAGGGCCATGACCCACACACTCCTACTCGACCCTGAGCAAGTTAGGACGATGCTCCACTATGACTCAGCGCAGAGACCTACAGCTCCAACCAGGCTATGCCCCCTATTGACTCTATGGCATTTTCACTAGAACTGATGACATTGCCTTTTATTTCTGAAGGTGTTTTTTACCTTGGCCCATACCAAACCTAGAGGAAGTACAAGCTTGAGAATGTATGCATATGCCATAGGATCATGGAAACCTGTGAGGCACCATCACTCACTCCGCTCCATTCTAATCATTTTGCTCAACAATCATATGCCTCATTGCCTGAGATTTCTCTTCTTGCATTTATTTGTCTATCAGTGATAGGAGTATTCACTATCGCTTTCTCTTTTTTCTGTTGTGTCCCTAATTGCAACTTGCTGTGAAAATATGATGTTAAGAATTCTTATTTATAGTTTTCACCAGCACTGTGTACAATGCAAGGAACAAGGGATGGCATGTGGTGAGCATAGTAAACAGTGCTTTTTAAACATATAAAAATAGCTTAGCCAGGAACCCTACTACAAAGAGCACTGCCCCTGATGTAACCAGAATCCAGTGATACTACCTACTCAAGACAACCAGACGCAGGTCTAGGACTTCTCAACACCCACTGGACAGGATATAAGCCGAGACCAAGAGCAAGACAATGTTCTTCACATCTTCAGGACTGCTACACGCCACCTTGACCTGCCCTGTGTCTGGAGAGTGTCCCCTGGGATCCCAACTCTTAAACTGGAGACTAACCGTGAGAGACTGGACCCCACCTTTGGCTAAGATACATTACACAAGTGAGCAGCTTTGGGGAGACAGGCTTAGGACTGTAGTTAGGAACTTAGAGTTGAACCCTGTTGATGACGCTCAGCATAATAAAACATAACTTGTGTTATACCTGCTACACACTCTTGCTCTCTACAAGGTTTCTGCCTTCAACTCCTGCCTTTGCTTCCTTTAATGATGGGCTGGGAGCTGAGAGCTGAGCCGAGCTCCACCCCCCATGTGAGTTTTGGTTGCTGTTTTAAGACAGCAGCAAAGAGCAAGCCAGAGAAACTGGCTTTATGTTTACGTCTCCATTGTACAGCTGAATAAATGGAAATCTAGAGACATTAACCAAGGGTGTAGCAGGGTGTGGTAGCACACATCTTTAATCCCAACTCTCAGGAGGCAGAGGCAGGTAGATCTCTGTGAGCCAAAGGCCAGCCTGACCTATAAATAGAGTTCCAGGACAGTTAGGGATGTTACACAGAGAAGCCCTGCCTCAAAAGCAAAAATAACCAACCAACAAAAGACCCCAAACAAAACCATGGTGGAAGTGCACAGGAGCAGGTCATAGACTTGTCTTCATTTCACACACCCTGAATTTCCACCTCTGTTCCACTCTTCCCAGACTGTCCACTTTTTGTTAGTAGAAGCAAATATTTCACTTTTATGGAGATTATTTTTATCTCCATCCATCACCAGATGAAGGTTCTATGATGATATGCAAGATATTCGTCAGTATTGCTATAGGATAGGGTCATTTCAGGTTCTTTATCCT
>NC_022027.1:6038918-6063672 GCF_000317375.1 Microtus ochrogaster | reverse complement strand
AATCCCCTTGATCCCCTTATGTTTTCTTATTGCTATTGCTAGAACTTCAAGCACTAAAGGAGAATTTTCTAAAATGAGATTTATTTTTAGTGATACGAAAAATTTAGGGGGTTAAAATATATGAATAAATATTTCTTAATTCTTATTAGGCTACACACAGCCACCTGCCTCTGAGGTCTTGTGTTACCATCAGTTTGATGATAGTAGCCGGATGTGGTGCACAGCTTTAGTCCTAGCACTCAGAGACAGAAGCAGGTGAGTCTTAGTGAGTTCAAGGCCAGCCTGGTCTACACAGAGAGTTCCAGGACAGCCAAGGCGGCTATACAGAGAAACTCTGTCTCAAAAACAAAAAACAAAAAAAGAAGAAAAAAACAACAAATAAAAAAAACATAAAAGAAAAAAGAGAAAGAAAGAAAGGAAGGAAGGAAGGAAGGAAGGAAGGAAGGAAGGAAGAGAGAGACACAGAGGGAGAGAGAGGAGGAGGAGGAGAAGGAGGAGGAGGAGGAGGAAGAAGAAGAAGAAGAAGAAGAAGAAGAAGAAGAAGAAGAAGAAGAAGAAGAAGAAGAAGAAGAGAAAAAGAAAATATAAGAAAATATGGTGAATATAAGAAAATATGATGACAGTAGTGTAGTACTGGGTCTCCTGTAAAAAAAAGTTTTACTTTTGTTTTTCTTCTGTGTGTGTGTGTGTGTGTGTGTGTGTGTGTGTGTGTGTGTGTGCATGTCCATATGTGTGGGTGCATGTGTGAGGAAGTATGTATAAAAGTCCAACATTAGCACCAGCTGTTATTTTTCAAGACCTGCCCATCTTGTATTTGGAGAGGTCTCTCCCTGGGACACAGAACTCACTGACTGGGCTAGTCTGGCTGGCCAGTGTGCTCCAGGGTGTTCCTACCTCCACTGCTCCAATGCTGGGATTACAAGTCTGCCACCATAGCATTATAAACATTTTAATGATGTGGGAGTGTCATATATCAATCTGTTGATTTCATTGGTTAAGCAATAAAGAAACTGCTTGGCCCTCATAGGTTAGAACATAGGTGGGTGGAGTAAACAGAACAGAACGCTGGGAGGAAGAGGAAGTGAGCTCAGACTCGACAGCTCTGCTCTCTGGAGCAGAGACACCATGCCCCCCTCTCCTGGGCAGACACGGGGATAGCTCTGCTCTCTGAGGCACATGTGATGAAGCTCCGACCCAGGATGGACATAGGCTAGAATCTCCCTGGTAAGCCACCTCGTGGGCTACACAGAGGAATAATTAGAAATGGGCTAGTCCAGGTGTGAGAATTAGCCTAGAAGAGGCTAGATAGAAATGGGCCAAGCAGTGTTTAAATGAATACAATTTGTGTGTTGTTATTTAGGGGCATAAGCTAGCCAGGCGTCCGGGGGGCTGAGGACTCAGCCCCACCACTCCAATTACTACAATTTAATTTTATAAAACGTTATTGAAATTCTATCTATTTTTGTGTTGGTGAGCATGCACACATATGCCATGGCATGCGGATCAAGGTCAGAGGAAAGTTTTGGGGAGTGAGTTTTCTCCTTTCTCTCTAACAGGCCCCCAGATCTTAGCACAATAGACTCCAGGATGGATGTACCATTTGGGCCATAAACCTCAGCATATAGACAGCACTGCCTGCCAATCCATCAAAGTCCATATCCATAGCTCTGGGTGGTGTGGGACAGTTCTGTATTCTGTCAATTATGTTTTAAATAAACACTGATTGGCCAGTAGCCAGGCAGGAAGTATAGGTGAGACAATCAGACAGGAAGTAGAGGCAGGGCAATGAGAACAGGAGAATTCTGGGAAGGAGGAAGCCCATTCCTCTGCAGTCCTGTCCAAACACAGTAGAAGCAAGATGTACTACACCACTGAAAAAGGTACTGAGCCATGTGGCTAAAACAGATAAGAATAATGGGCTAATGTAAATTACAAGAGTTAATAAGAAGCCTGAGCTAATGGGCCAATCAGTTTATGATTAGTCAACCTCTGTGTGATTTCTTTGGGACTTAATGACTGTGGGAACTGGGCAGGACAGAAACCACAGACAACATCTGGGAAAGTCTCTAAATGTACTAAACTGGATTTTTGACTTCTGTAGTTCTGACTAACTGCTCTTGCTAGCTAAAGTATGCCAACCTAAGACACTGTTTTTATGCTTAAAAGCTCAGGCTGAGGAATGTTCAGGGCTACACTGGAATCCCAGACACCCAGTATAGTTGCTGGCTGGCTAATAAAGATTTCCTATTGCTTAAGCTTGAGTAGGCTTGTCTGGAGGATACCCGAAGACATTTCAGGAGCTTTACCAAGATTCCCTGAGATCAGACCTTGAAACACCAGGGGGCTTGGAGCCCCTTAGAGGAGGGTTGTGAAATTGTTAAGGGGCTATAGGGGGTGCCCAACCTGAAAACATTCCAGGCCCAAGGACTTCTCATGATGAATTGCTGCCTAATACTTGACAGGATCCTGACACTGCTGCCTGAAAGGAAACAAATTCGCAAGTTATCTGGTCAGTCACCTCCAGAGGCAATTCTAGTTGAGGACACAAATGAGAGCTGGATGTGGCCACTGATCCTATATCCAGGATCCATGTGAGATGCCATTGAAATTCCCTGGTCTGTTCGGGTGTATGAACGTATGGTGACCACCCCTGGTTGTCTTTACTATGTGTCTATCTGAGTTTCTGCTGGTCCAGTTGATTGGAGAAATATCTAAAATGAAAGGGAGAGTGGTGTGACCTGGGACCGCACCTACTGCTTCCCTGATACAGTGCAAGACTTCCTGCATGCTCAATGGACACACTGCACCCCTGAGGCAGTAGTGGCACTGGCGACACTGGCACAGACAACCGTGCAGGTTGCTGCAGCTCAAAAGGGAGTTTTGTAGATAGGACAGATATGATATCTCCCAGGAAAAGCTCTGGATCTTCTGTGAAATCAATTTGCCCTCTTTGGGAATAGAGTGGCCCAACGGCTATTCAGGGCACCTAAAACAAACCCCCCAGCCCCCCTGACCAGTTTCCCTGTATTAACAAGGAGCTTTCTCTGGTGTGAGATCCCTCTGGTTTAAGAACTGTGCCCTCTTGTTCAGAATTCTTTTGGTTCTGCCAGATCCAAAACCTGTGCTCTTAGCCCTGCCTGGGGAAACTGACCTCTCTGCTCGATCTCCAGGAGTGGGAATGATGGCTTGCTTTGTTGCTTGATTCACAGGGAGGGAGAAATGGTTCCCCAAGCCTTGAACTCTCTTCACTCCTCCCCCACCTGCTCTAAGCAGCTTATTGCACCCTGGGGAAGAGTCAGGGTTAAAATTAGATGGATCCTGTGGGCCAAGGTGGCTGGGGAGTTCCATTCCTTCCTCTCTTAAGGTTTATGTTCACATCTCAACCAATGATCTGTAGTCTTCTCTGGTGGATACCCAGCACTACCACCATGCAGGTCTTGGAGCTTGACTAAGCCAGGAGGCTTGGTATTGAGTGCCTTGACCTGCTGAGCTATCTAGACAATCCCACAAACATTTCTCACACAAGTGCTGTGGCTGGAACACAGGTCCAAGGGCTTGCATAGCAAGAACTCTGACCACTACCCTATTTCCCTGGCCGCCACTTTCATTTCTTTATGGTAGTAAATTAATTTAATAAGCTTGAAAATTTGTTAAGCTCACAAAGGACTCTGCATTTAAGAAAAGCATCATATCAGTATTCATGGTGGTTATTCTTGGCTACCAACTTGACTACATCTGGAATTAGCTAGACCCTAAATGGCTGGACACACCTGTGAGGGATATTTTTCTTAAGCAAATCATTTGACGTGAGAAGATGTGGAATTCCCCTCTGTATGCTGTGAATACCATTGGTGAATAAAGAAACTGCCTTGGCCTGGTGATAGGGCAGAACTTAGGTAGCGCAGGAAAACTAAACATAATGCTGGGAAAAGGAAGGCAGAGAAAGGAGAAGCCCTGTAGCCCCTGCCAGAGACAGACGCCGGATGGAATTTACCTGATAAGCCACAGCCACATGGCGATACACAGATTAATGAAGATGGGTTAAATTAAGATGTAAGGGTTAGCAAATAAGAAGCTAGAGCTGATGGGCCATGCAGTGATTTAAATAATATAGTTTCTGTGTGATTATGTCACAGCTGAACAGCCAAGAACCAACAAACAGACTCCTTACAACAAGTTCTAATACAGATTTTTGAGGTGACAAGTTCCCAAGATTGACCTTTAGTCTGGGCCACACCTGCTGGCAGCCTGTGTAAAGGACACAGAAGGAAGCTTGCTCTCTTTGCCTGTGTGTTCTCACAGGTAAGTCCAGGCATTCGCTGGCATTTGAGCCTACTTCTTTGGGATTCTGGCTTATGCTGAGGGCCAGCTCTTTTGGACTGAACAGCTACTGGGTTCCTGGACCTTCCATTAATAGATGGACTACCTGGGCCACAATGAGTAAGTCATTTTAATAAATTCCATAACATACATACATACATATATATATATATATATATATATATATTTCTCTAGAGAACTCTCAATAGTACAGTGTTCTTTCCAAAATATTCCAGGATTTTGTTGAAACATTTCATTCAAGAAAAGATACACCAGTTTCATGTCCAGGCAGTTAATAAACACAATAGTGGAGAGTCAGGCTGTGTGTGTAACACAGATGTTGGCATAATTTAATTAAATGCTGTTTGTAACCTATGAGAACATTCTATAAGAAGGTATTGTAAAATGGTGCATACCTACAATTAATAGTAAGATGTATGTTGAGTGTTTACTATGTGCTAGGTATTCTATGCACTTTATTTCACTCATTGAATTCTTTTTTTTGACATTTTCTTTCCAGTTGTTTTTTTTCTCCATTCCCTTCCCTTCCTTTCCTTTCCCTTCTCCTCCTACCCTCTCCCAAGGTCCCCATGCTCCCAATTTACTCAGGAGATCTTGTGAGTTTCTACTTCCCATGTACATTAGGTCCATGTCCATGTATGTCTTTCTTGGGGTCCTCTTTGTTGTCTAGGTTCTCTGGGATTATGAATTGTAGGCTTGTTTATTTTCTTTATGTCTAAAAGCCACTTAAAAGTGAGTACATATGATATTTGTCTTTCTGGATCCGGATTACCTTACTCAATATGATGTTTTTGAGATTCATCCATTTGCCTGCAAATATCAAGATGTCATTTTTTTCTGCTGTGTAGTACTCCATTGTATAAATGTACCACATTTCCTTATCCACTCTTAGGTCAAGGGGCATTTAGGTGATTTCTAGGTTCTGGCTATGACAAACAATGCTGCTATGAACATAGTTGGACACATGTCCTTGTTACCACAAGGATTGAGCATCCTTTGGGTATATACCCAAAAGTGGTATTGCTGGATCTTGAGGTAGGTTGTTTCCTAAATTTCTGAGAAATCACTATACTGATATCCAAAGCAACTGTACCAGTTTTCACTCCCACAAGAAATGCAGAAGTGTTCCCTTTACCCACAACCTCTCAGCATAAATTTTCGTCGGTCTTTTTTTTATCTTGGCCATTCTTATAGATATAAGATGCAATCTTAGAGTGGTTTTGATTTGCATTTCTCTGATGGCTAAGGATATTGAACATTTCCTTAAATGTCTTTCAGCCATTTTAGATTTCTTTGTTGAGAATTCTCTGTTTAGGTCTGTACCCCATTTTTTTTATTGGATTACTTGTTCTTTTGATGACCAATTTCTTGAGTTCTTTTTATATTTTGGAGATCAGACCTCGTCTAATGTGGGGTTGGCGAAGATCTGTTCCCATTCTGTAGTCTGTCCTGTTGTCTGATTGACCCGTGTCCTTTGCTTTACAGAAGCTTTTCAGTTTCAGGAGGTCCCATTTATTAATTGTTTCTCTCAGTGTCTGTGCTGCTTGAGTTATATTTAGAAAGTGGTCTCCTGTCCCAATGTGTTCAAGTGTACTTCCCACTTTCTCTTCTATTAGGTTCAGTGTGGCTGGCTTCATGTTGAAGTCTTTGTTGCATTTGGACTTGAGTTTTGTGCATGGTGATAGATATGGATCTATTTTAATTCTTCTATGTGTTGATATCCAGTTATGATGGCACCATTTGTTAAATATGCTTTCTTTTTTCCATTTGATATTTTTTGTTTCTTTCTCAAAAATCAGGTATTCAACTTCCTTAGCGATCAGGGAAATGCAAATCAAGACAACTTTAAGATACCATCTTACACCTGTCAGAGTGGCTAAAATGAAAAACACCAATAATAGCCTTTGCTGGAGAGGGTGTGGAGAACGGGGTACACTCATCCATTGCTGGTGGGAATGCAAACTTGTGCAACCACTCTGGAAAGCAGTGTGGTGGTTCCTCAGGAAATTCGGGATCAGCCTACCCCTGGACCCAGCAATACCACTCTTGGGAATATACCCAAGAGAGGCCCCATCATACAACAAAAGTATATGCTCAACTATGTTCATAGCAGCATTGTTTGTAATAGCCAGAACCTGGAAACAACCTAGATGCCCTTCAATAGAAGAATGGATGAAGAAAGTATGGAATATATACATATTAGAGTACTACTCAGCAGTAAAAAACAAGGACTTCTTGAAGTTTGCATACAAATGGATGGAAATAGAAAACACTATCCTGAGTGAGGTTAAGCCAGACCCAAAAAGAGGAACATGGGATGTACTCACTCATATTTGGTTTCTAGCCATAATTAAAGGACAGTGAGCTTATAATTTGCAATCCTAGAGAAGCTAAATAAGAAGGTGAATCCAAAGACAAACATATAGGCATTCCCCTGAATATTAACCTTCATCAGGCGATGAAAGGAGACAGAGACCCAAATTGGAGCACTGGACAGAAATCTCAAGGTCCAAAATCAGGAGCAGAAGGAGGGGGAGCATGAGCAAGGAACTCAGGACCGCGAGGGGTACACCCACACTCTGAGACAATGGGGATGTTCTTTCGGGAACTCACCAAGGCCAGCTGGCCTGAGTTTGAAAAAGCATGGGATAAACCCGGACTTGCTGAACATAGCGGACAATGAGGACTACTGAGAACTCAAGAACAAGGGCAATGGGTTTTTGATCCTACTGCATGTGCTGGCTTTGGGGGGGCCTGGGCAGTTTGGATGCTCACCTTACTAGACCTGGATGGAGGTGGGCGGTCCTTGGGCTTCCCACAGGTCAGGGAACCCTGATGGCTCTTCAATCTGATGAGGGAGAGGGATTTGATCGGGGGAGGGGGAGGAAAATGGGACGCGGTGGCGGGGAGGAGGAAGAAATCCTCAATAAATAAATAAATTAAAAAAAAAAAGAACACACTTCTGGCCCTTTCCAAAAAAAAAAAAATCAGGTATTCATAGTTGTGTGGATTCATATATGGGTTGTCGATTCAGTTCCATTGGTCCTCCTGTCTGTTCTTATGCCGATACCCGGCTGTTTTCAGTACTGTAGCTCTGTAATAGAGTTTGAAGTCAGGGATTGTGATGCCTCCAGAAGTTCCTTTATTGTACAGGATTGTTTTGGCTATCCTTGGTTTTTTGCTTTTCCATATGAAGTTGAGTGAGTATTGTTATTTTGAGGTCTGTGAAGAATTTTGCTGGGATTTTGATGGGCATTGCATTGAATCTCTAGATTGCTTTTGGCAAGATTGTCATTTTTACTATGTTAATTCTGCCTACCCAAGAGCATGGGAGATCTTTCCAGTTTCTGGTGTCTTCTTCACTTTTTTTCTTCAAAGATTTAAAATTCTTGTCATACAGGTCTTCCACCTGTTTGGTTAGAGTTACTCCAAGGTATTTTATGTCATTTATGGCTATTGTGAAGGGTGATGTTTCCCTGATTTCTTTCTCAGCCTATTTATCATCTGTGTAAAGGAGAGCTACTTATTTTTTCAAATCAATCTTGTATTCTACTACATTTCTGAAGGTGTTTATGAATTGTGGAAGTTCCTTGGCATAGTTTTTTGAGGCTCTCATGTAAACTATCATATCATCAGCAAATAATGAGAGCTTGACTTCTTTTTTTTCTGATTTTTATCCTCATGATCTCCTATTGTTGTCTTATTGCTCTAACTAGAACCTCAAGTATTATAGTAAATAGAAATGGAGAGAGTGGACAACCTTGTCTTGTTCCTGATTTCAGTGGGAACTCTGTGAGTTTCCCTCCATTTAGTTTGATGTTGGCCATTGGCTTGCCTTTATTATGTTTATATATGTTCCTTATATCCCTGCTCTCTCCAAGACCTTTATCATGAAGGGATGTTGTAATTTTTCAAAGGCTCTTTAAGCATCTAATGAGATGATCATGTTGGCGGAAGCTGCTTGTTCGTTCCCAGCTGCTCAGACTCAAAATAATTACACAGAAATTGTATTTTTTGCAATACTGTTTTGCCAATAGCTTAAGTATATATTTGGCTTACTCTTATATCCTAAACTAACCAATTTCCATTATTTTATATTTTACTATGAGGTTCATGGCCTACTAGCAAGGTTTCAGCACATCTGTCTCTGGCAGAGGCTCCATGGCTTTTCCCTGACCCCACCTTCTTTCTCCCAGCATTCAGTTTAGTTTTCCTGCCTAGCTGTATTCGGCCAAGCCATTGGCCAAAAGCAGCTTCTTTATGTATTGACCAATAAAAGCAACACATATACAGAAGGACTTCCCACACCATGTTCATGTGTTTTTTTTTCTTCAGTTTATTTATATGGTGGACTACATTGACAAATTTCGTATATTTAACCATTCCTACATCTTTCAGATAAAGCCTACTTGGTCATTGTGATAATTTTTCTCATGTTTTCTTGCATTCAGTTTGCCAGTATTTTATTGAATATTTTTGCATCAATGTTAATGAGTGAGATTGGTCTGTAATTCTCTTTCTTAGTAATATCTTTGTGTGGTTTGGGTATCAGGGTAATTGCAGCCTTATAAAAAGAGTTTGGCAATGTTCCTTTTGTTTCTATTATGTGAAACAATTTGAGGAGTATTGGTATTAGTTCTTTGAAAATCTTATAAGATTCTGCACTGAAACCATCTGGTCCTGGGATTTTTTGGTTGGAAAAATTTTGATGACTTTTTATTTCGTTAACAGTTACAGGTTGCTTCTCTGGTCTTGATTTAATTTTGGTAAGTGATATTTATCCAGAAAATTGTCCATTTCCTTTAAGTTTTCTAATTTTGTGGAGTATAGGTTTTTGAAGTATGACCTAACGATTCTCTGGTTTTCCTCTGTGTCTGTTGTTATATCCCCCTTTCCATTTCTGATTTTGTTAATTTGGATATTCTCTCTCTTCATTTTGGTTAGTTTGAATCAAGGGTTGTCTATTTTGTTGATTTTCTTGAAGAACTAACTCTATCTCGTTGATTCTTTGTATTGTTTCTTTTGCTTTTATTTTGTTGATTTCAACTCTCAACTTGATTAGTTCCTGCCATCTAGTTCTTTTGGGTGACTTTGCTTCTTTTTGTTCTAGAGTTTTCAGGTGTTCTATTAACTCAAGAGTGTGGGAATTTTCCAGCTTCTTTAAGTAGGCATTTAGTGCTATGTACTTTTCTCTTAACACCACTTTCATTGTGTCCCATAAGTTGGGGTATGTTGTGTGGTCAGTTTCATTGAATTTTAGGAAATCTTTAATTTCTGCCTTTATTTCTTTCTTCCTTGACCCACTGGTGATTTAGGTGAACATTGTTTAATTTCCATGTGTTTGTGGGCTTTCTGAAATTAGAGCTGCTTTTGAATTCTAATTTTAAGCCATGTTGATCTGATAAAATACATGGGGTTATGTCTGGTTGTTTTGTATCCGTTGAGGTTGCTTTGTTACCGAGTATAATATGTGGTCAATTTTTGAGAAGGTTCCATGAGGTGCTGAGAAGAAGGTATATTCTTTTATGTTTGGATGGAATGCTCTATAGATGTCTGTTAAGTCCATTTGAGCTGTAAATTCTGTTAGTTCCCTTTTTTCCCTGTTAAGTTACTGTCTGGCAGACCTGTCCAGTGATGAAAGTGTAGTGTTGAAGTCTCCCAATATTAGTGTATGGGGTTTAATGTGTGATTTAAGCTTTAGTAGTGGTTTGTTTGTTTGTTTTTACATATGAGAATGCCCTTGCATTTGGGGTATAGATGTTCAGTATTGAGATTTCCTCTTGATGAACTTTTCCTGTGACTAATATGAAATGCCCTTCTTTGTCTCCTTTGATTGATTTTAGTTTGAAGTCTGTGTTGTTAGATATTAGGATAGCTACACCAGCTTGTTTCTTAGGTCCATTTGGTTGGAAAAAATGTTCCCGACCCTTTAATCTGAGGCAATGTCTGTTTTGGAGGTTGAGTTGTGTTTCTTTTATGCAGCAGAAGGATGGATTCTGTTTTCATATCCAATCTGTTAACCTGTGTCTTTTTATGCAGGTGAGTTGAGTCCATTTATATTAAGGGATATTAATGACCAGTGACTGCTAGTTTCTGTTATTTTAGTTTTCGTTGTTGGTGATATTATTGTGTGTGTTTTTTCCTTCTTTGGGACTTGATGCTGTGAGATCATCTATTGTCTGTGTTTTTGTGGATGTAGCTAACTTTCTTGTTGGAGTTTTTCCTTCTAGTACTTTGTGTAGGGTTGGGTTTGTGGCTAGGTATTCATTAAATCTGATTCTGTCATGGAATATCTTGTTTTGTCTGTCTATGATGATTGAAAGTTTTGCTGGGTATAGTAGTCTGGGCTGGCATAACGTTTAATTGGGATCTTCTGGCTTTCATTGTTTCTATTGGGAATCAGGTGTAATTCTGATAGGTCTGCCTTTATATGTTACTTGGCCTTTTTCCTTTGTTGCTCTTAATATTCTTTCTTTATTCTATATATTTAGTTATTATTATGATTTGGTGAGGGGACTTTTTAAAAATCCATTCTATTTGGTGCACTCTAAACTTCTTGTTTCTTCATGCATATCTCTTTTTTTTTTAGATTGGGAAAGTTTTAGTCTATGATATTGTTGAATATATTTTCTGTGCTTTTGAGTTGAACTTATTTTCCTTCTTCTATCCCTCTTATTTTTAGCTTTGGTCTTTTCATAGTGTCCTATATTTCCTGGATATTTTGGGTTAAGCTTTTGTTAGATTTAATGTTTTCTTTGACTGATGAGTCTATTTCCTCTATTGTATCTTCCATCTCTTGTATTCTGTTTATGCTTGCATTTGTGGTTCCTGGTCATTTTCTCGTAATTTTCATTTTTATAATTCCCTTGGTTTATGTTTTCTTTATTATCTCTTCAAGTCTTTAAGCATTTATTTCACCTGTTTGGTTGTTTTTTCTTGGTTTTCTTTAAGGGATTTGTTGATTTCTTCCACTTTTTTGTCTTTTCCTCCATTTCTTTGTGGACATTTTTCATTTCTTACCTTGTCTACCCATCTTTTCTTCTGATTTGTGTAGTTGGGGGCTGTCTTTTCTGATCAATCATTCAGGTGCCAGTGGATCCAAGGCTCAGATGGTTACTCCTTGTGATGCAGTCAGGGCCATGGTTTCAGTCACCCAAGAGGTCACTCAGTGTTTCTGGAGGTCACTCAGAACTCCCTGGGGTTGTTCTATAAATTCCGGGGTTGCTCAGGCCTGCTCTCATGGAAGTTGCTTGCATGGGGCAGAGGTCTCTGGCTCATGCCTGCTTCCTCAGTGGTGACCCCCATATACCTGCTCCTGTGGAGGTTGCTGACTTGGGTCTGCTCTGGCTGATGTCACTGGCTCAGGCCTGTTCCCACAGATGTCCCTGGATTGGGCCTGCTCCCACAGAGGTCTGAGTCTCTGGTCTGCTCCCTGGAGTAGTTCCTTTGTTCCTGCTCCTGTGAAGGTTACTGCTGCAGGCCTGCTTTGGCAGAGTTTGCTGGCTCAGGCCTGTTCCAACATATGTCCCTGACTTAGACCCAGTCCTGCAAAGGTCTCTGGTTTGGACCTGCTCCCTTGGAGGTTCCTGACTTGTGGCTGGTCCCATAGAGGTCTCTGGCTTGAGCCACTCATTGAATTCTTATAAGGTACATATGAAATGCACCTTATTGTCTCATTTGGTGAACAAAGAAGCTGTTTGGGTCCATGACAGGGCAGAATGTAGTCAGGCTAGAAAAGATATAGTGAGAGAGTAGGCAGAGTCAGAGAGACACCATATAACCGCCAAAGGAAACAAACACCCAAGAACCTTTCTGTTAAACCACGAGCATCACAGTAAAATATAAAATAATAGGAATGGGTTAATTTAATATGTAAGAGTTAGTTAATAAGACCTGAACTAATAAACTGAGCAGTGTTATAATTACTACAGTTTCTGTGGTTATTTTGTGTCTGGGTAGCCGGGAATGAATGTGGTATAGGAGGTCTTTCTTTCTATGTGTTGCTTTCATTGGTTGAATAAAGAAAACTGCCTTGACCTTTTGATAGGGCAGCCCTTAGGTGGGTGGAGTAGACAGAACAGAATGCTGGGAAGAAGGGAAGTGTGGCAGATGCCATGGTTTTCCTGCCCAAGGTGGACGCTGGTTAGACTCATGCCGGTAAGCCACAGTCAAGTGGCGATACACATTAATGGAGATGGGTTAAATTAATATGTGAGAGTTAGCCAATAAGGGGCTGGAGATAACTGGCCAGGAAGTATTTAAATGAATACAGTTTCTGTGTGGTTATTTCGGGTGTAAGCTAGCCAGGCAGGCTGGAACAAAGGGCCCGCACCCCTCTCGGGTGGCTCCTCCTTACAACATCAATGAATAGTCTCCATGTACAGCATTCTGTTTTTCTGTAAATTTTCTTTGAAAGGAGATAATAAACCATTATTTTACTTGGCCTGTGATAATTGAAACTATAATTAAGAACAACTTTGTTAGGATAGTAAGTATGTTTTGATAAAAATAAACCTGAGAGAGAGTCTTTAGAGAATGCAACATTTCAGATTATGTGAGTTGATGGAGGAAGGTCATTGGTTAAGTAATAAAGAAACTGCTTGGCCCTGATAGGTTAGAACATAGGTGGGTGGAGTAAACAGAACAGAATGCTGGGAGGAAGAGGAAGTAAGGTAAGAGGCCTCAGACAGACACCATGCAGCTCATCGCCAGGGCAGACTCGATGAAGCTCAGACCCAGGATGGATGTAGGCTAGAATCGTCCCGGTAAGTGCACCTTGGGGTGCTACACACATTATTAGAAATGGGCTAGTCCAGGTGCGAGAGTTAGCCGAGAAGAGGGGCAAGCAGTGTTTAAAAGAATACAATTTGTGTGTTGTTATTTTGGGGTATAAGCTAGCCAGGCGGCCAGGAGCCGGGCTGTGGGAAGAGGCCCACAGCTCTTACTATAGTGAGTGATCATCTGGCTGTTTGCAGAGAGGACATGTCCTGCCCAGCATCCTGATTCTGGCTCTAAAACTATTTATAACAATTTGAAAATATTATTTTATAAATATTTAAAACAAAAATTTTAAAGGATGCATTTATACACACGTGCTGGTTGGTGTATGTGGTGTGTGTGAGAGAGTATGTGTGTGAGTGTGTGTGTGTGAATGGCACATGTATACAGGTGCTCAGGGAGGCATATACTAATTTTCAGAAAAATCAATGATACGTTTGCTGGGTTAACTTTTTCTCAAACCATCACCTCTTTATCTTAATCTACTTGACTTTCTCCCTCTATTCTCTTTTTGTATTTATTTATTTTTAAAACAATCTTTTCTAATTTTTCATACCAATCCCAGTTCCTTCTCTCTCCCCTCCCCCAACTCTTCCCACCACTCCCCACCCCCGCCCCCAGCCACTCCTCAGACAGGGTAAAGCTTCCCATGGGGAGTCAACAAAGTCTGAGACATGACTTTGAGGCAGGACCACGGCCTTCCTCTCTATAGCTAGGCTGAGCAAGGTATCCCTCCAAAGACAACGGGCTCCAAAAAGTCAGTTGAAGCATTGGGAATAAATCCTCATCTCACAGCCAGTGGTCCCACAGACTGCCCCAGCCAGACAATTGTCATCCACATTTAGAGGGCTTAGCTTGGTTCTATGTAGATTCCCCAGCTGCCAGTCTGGGGTCAGTGAGCTCCCACTAGCTTGGATCAACTGTTCTTGTGGGTGTCCCCATTATGGTCTTAACCCCTTTGCTTAAATGCCAGTCGTTTTAAAACAGCCTACATTGCTTTCAAAGTTCAAAGTTTCTCTAGAACATCCAAAGGTTCCCTAAGATACCCAGTCTCTCAAAAATTCCAAAATCTCTGTCAAAATCCAAGGTCTCTAAAATGTCTGTTAACTGTGAACTACTATGAAGTAAGAAGTAAGTTAAATCCTTTTTTACTACAAGAAGGAAGAGCCAAGAACAGTCACAAACAAATCAAAGCAAAACCAAAGTCCAACAGCATGACGCTCAGTCCTCTGACTTCTGGGTTCCAGAGGTAGTCATGTACTGCATATACAGCCTGTCTCCTAGGCTCCTGTCTCCTGGGCTCAGGCTGGCCCCATGCTACAGCTGACCTAACAGATGAGTGATTCCTGATGGAGAGCCCCACTAGGCAAAGTCTGTGGCGTTAACTTGTGATGGAAACAGGTTGTTTTCTGTCTGAATTTTTCTCATGTACTGCTTCATCTCTTCCCTAAGAACAGTTTTGGGTGCATTCCCACTTCTTGTGTGTTTATCTCATGTGAATATTCCATCTATTGGGCACACATATAGCTGTGGATGGTCAGGAAGATGTTTCCTGCTTAAGCTACATAATTCTGATAAATAGAAAGAATACTAGGATATTTCCCATAACTCAGACTGACATAGGAGAATTCTCAGTCACAAAGACAGCCTTTTACATAGACAGCTAATTTTAGACTCCAGAACAAATTCAAAGCAGGCTGGTTGCCCCTGGAGATGAATATCTGTTTGTCCCTAAAGACAAATACATGAGGTCATTTTTCCCAGGTGTTTTGCTGATTTAAGGTCAGGATAGAAGTTAGTAGACATAACTTTCCTGCAGCAGTTGGCTTTTTTTCATGTAGTTCCATCTTTTAACATTACAGAATCAAGGTTTAGTCAACTGTTTGCTTTCTGTCTGAGAATCCTCATCAATTTAGGCTATGTACATGGTCAAGGGTTACTCGCTGGCTGGTCAATGTGTCATCTCCAGCCCAAGAAAAACCATGTGACTTCTCTTGTGTTATGAGATTGGGTCAGGCCCTGAAAATGTAACTTATAACTGTCCAGAGTTTGGCTGTGAGAAGAGTGGCATGGTGGTGTAGAGAGAGACAGTGGTGTAGACCTATGTAAAAGCTTTGCCGAGAGTGAGAGTACATGTACACGTGTGTGTGTGCGCACGCGCGTGTGCGCGCGCATGTGTGTGCGCAGTGTGTGCGCACGTGTGTGTGCGTGTGTGCACGTGTGTGCAGTGTGCGTGTGTGTGCACATGTGTGTACGTGTGTGAACATGTGTGTGCGCACGTGTGTGCACGTGTGCGTGTGTGTGCATGTGTGTGTGCGTGTGTGCGCACGTGTGTGTGCGCACGCGCGAGTGTGTGCACGCACGTGTGTGTGCGCGTGTGTGTGCACGTGTGTGTGCAGTGTGTGCGCACATGTGTGTGCACGTGTGTGCGCGCACATGTGTGTGCACGTGTGTGCATGTGTGTGCACGTGTGTGCGCATGTGTGTGTGCACGTGTGTGTGCGCACATGTGTGTGTGCACGTGTGTGTGTGCACGTGTGTGTGTGTGGGCATGCGCTGAGTGAGGAATCTAGCTGAGTGGCAGAATGAGAAAGCATGAGAGATGAAGAAGAGAAGTGTGAGAGAGTGAATGAGTGAAAATGATGTAGAAGTGTGTGTGCATGAAAGAGAGAGAGAAACAGAGAGAGAGAGAAACAGAGAGAGAAAGAGAAACAGAGAGAGAGAGAGAGAGAGAAACAGAGAGAGAGAGAGAAACAGAGAGAGAGGTCTGAAAGAGCTAGAGGAGCTGTGCCCAGGAACTGTGTAAAGTGCTGTCTGGGGGGAGAGCTATGTCAATGAGATGCACAGCTGGGGCTGTGTGGAGATTTGTAATTGTGTGGAGGCAAGGAAGATGAAGCTGTATAAAAAATAGATACAGAAATGTATGGAAAAGAAAGATGTGTAGCCATGTAAAAATAGATGATAATATGTGGAGAGATGTATGGCTGTGTAAGAGAGTGATGTATGTATGTAAAGAGAGATATACTAGTATGTATAGAATATGGCTGTGTGGAAATATGTGGCCTTGTGGAGACAGAAATTCTCAGAGAGGACTTTTTAGATGAAGTAAAAGAGAAAGTTATCATCAGAAAGCATGTGCTTTCTTATTTTTTCCCCTCAGAAAAAGTCTACCCCTCAGATAGATAAGACTTTTTTCTAAGCACTAACCAAATTCATGGATTATTTGCATACCATGAGTGATAACTGGAGGAAGACCCCCAAGTCAGTCATAACTGAGGCTGCACACTCACCAATGGCCTGTTGTTGCAGGATATTTGATCACACTGTGATACTCCTAGACTATCACAGTTAATAAAGTTAACTTTGAATCAAAGATGAAGCAAGAGACTAGCTTAGCGGTATTAGCCATAGAGAAACCATGAATATGGGCAGGAAGGAGAAGGGAGGGACTTGGAAATCATATGCCTTCTTTGACCTGGGGCTTGTAGAGTGAAGAGGTGCTGGTTGGGTCTAAGATAAGAAAGGGAAGGTCAGCTGGTCACTCCTCCTCTGCTTCTTTGATCTATGAGGTTTTCACCCCCAATAACTCCTGAGCTTTTATTGGTATAGTAAACCAGCAAAACACATTATGGCTTCCAACGTGGGGAATACTTCAATGAGGGGCATTAGGTTCTGTATATGAGCCTATGGGTGGCTGAAGGGCGGGGAAAAATAATGAAAGGATAACCAACTTAGCTGGGACTCACATAATGTCAATTATAATTACTATAAGCTTGATAATTCATATTTTATCCTCAAAAAGTGGTTTGATAACTGTGTCAAATATGAAAAATGAATTGATAAGATACAAACTTTAGAAAGACTTGTTATTGATAACATACAAGCCTTAGAAACACCTACTAATGAAAATAGGAAAAATACTTAGACATAGACTGTGGAATTTAGACAAGAACCTACCATACAATTGCATGATGAAGTTGAAGAGAGGTGGCCCAAGAGAATTAGAAAAACAACCTTAGTTTATCCAGTGACTATACAAGAAGGTTTTGTGTAAATGAGTTATTATATCAGGTGTCATCCCAACAGCTGATCATAGACTGGAAATGTCTCCCAATACTCTTTGAAAGTCATTAAGAATCCGCAACCGGTCTCTCCTAATTTGTGCCTTTTGTGTCCTAATTTTCTGTAAGCCTATTCTGTAACCTAGGTTAACAGAATCTCTTCTTTGAATCTTTTCAGGAACAATTTGTAATCCCCATGTAGGCAAGACTTTCTTTACTTCTTCAAACATCCTTTCTAAAAAAATCTGTATTGGAATCAGATAGCAAAATGTCATCCATGTAATGGTAGATTATAGACTTAGGAAACTGCTTACATATTATTTCCAATGGCTGGCTGACAAAGTATTGGCACAATGTGGGGCTATTGAGTATTCCCTATGGGAGGATGGTCCATTGATATTTTCTAGTAGGCTGAGAATTATTATAAGTAGGCACTGTGAAGGCAGGACTAAAGCTGTGGCTTTGGCAGCTGGATCCAGCCCATTCCTTAGCTTTCTGCGATTCCAGCCTTGTTGCTGAGGTACCGGCCAGAAGCGTGTTCATTGCCACAACTCTAGTTACAGATCACCATTCTAAACAACAGTCCTCTGAGGGCTAACAGGAAGCAGAGTCTAGCAGCCAAAACAGGAGCCAGAAGCAAGACAACAGGCACATTGTTCCCATGCCCAAGTGGGCTGGTATCTTAAAGACTATTGGCTGAAGGAGCAGAATGTGCTCCCACAGCATCATATGAGCAAGGGGGTCAAGATCATGATGTGGAAAACCACAGAGACAGCTGACTCAAGCAACATGGCAGTCATGGACAGCTGGAGAACCTGCATGAGACTGAACTAGACCCTCTGAATATGGGTGACAGTTATGTGGCTTGATATGTTGGGGGAGCTCCCGGTACTTTCACCAGGACCTATCCCAGATACATGAATTGGCTTTTTGAAACCCATTCCCTATAGTGGGATACCTTGCTCAACCTTGATATAGGGGGAGGGGCTGGGTCCTGCCTCAAATTGGTATCCCAGATCTTATTGACTCCCTAAGGAAGGCCTTACCCCCTCTGAGGAGTGGCTGGGGATGTGTGAATGCGGGATGTGGAAGGCAGTAGAAGGGGAGGGAGGGGGAAACTAGGGTTTGTATGTAAAATGAGAAGAAAATTTTTAAATAAAAAATATGAGAAAAGATAGCAAAGATCAGCTAGTTGCTCCTCCTCTGCTTCCTTGATCTAAAAGATTTTCACCCCAATATCTGATTCTCAAGTGTTTTCTTTTTTGTTGTTGCTGTTAATAGAACAGTTTAGCAAAACACAACAGCCTCTCCTGTCCACTCACAGTGCCAAGCCTCAGCTGTTCTACATGACCATTTCATGTCTTCAAAACCAAAACCTGGGGAAATTTTACCCAGTACTAAGCTTGATTTCTGGCACAAGGAGTAGCCTAGGAACCCTCTGGACCACAGCCCTGTGTGCTGAAGCTGAGGAAACATTTCTCAGAAGGTTTTGCCTCATGCTGATCTCTTGTTAACCATAGCAAATCAAATGTTCCTTACTGGTTTTTAATTTGAAATGTCACACTGATGAGGATAAGTCTAGAATGGAGTCTCAGACTTCCTCCTGGAACTTCACAAGCTGGTCCTCCATCATCTGCACTGCTTTCAGCCTAGCTTCTAAGTCACCACAACAGCTCATTAAGCTCTGAACATTCAATGACTTTTCCAGCGCAAACTTCCAAAGTCCTTCTGTAACCCTTCTACAAATGCATGGTCATGTCTGTCACAGCAAAATCCCATGACCTGGTACCAATTTCTGTTTCAATCAGGGTTTTTATTGTGATTATAAAAGCCCATGACCAACTGGTCCTGGTGGCACTTGACTTTATTCTCAGTATTTGGGGAGGCAGAAGAATATGGATCTCTATGATTTCCAGACCAGTCTGGTCTACAATAGTGGCTGTCACCACTCCCAGCTGTTATATGGAATATGTCCATTCTTTTCTGGGCTGTTGCCACTGTCTCTAAGTATTTCAAACTCTACCTCAGACTTCTAGATACTGCAAGTTTTGATTATTTATTTTTGAGACAGTGTCTCTCTGTGTAGAAGTTTCTATGCAGATCAGGTTGGCCCTGAACTCACAGAGATCCACCTGCCTCAAAGTGCGGGGATTAAAGGCATGGGCTACAATACCCAGTCAATTACAATTAATTTTATTGCTCTTCTTCTCTTCAAAACTGAATTGAAGATTCTCCATTATTTTAAGTAGTACAAACCTCTGTGTTCAGCTCCATTTTCAATCTATTTTTTAAAAGATCTAGCTATATTTTGTACCCCCTTTTTATTCTACAGAAACAGGTAGCATGCTCATTCAGTTTATCTTTATTATCTTGATTGTTTCTATATTTCATATTTCTTCCATGAAGCTTTTCTTTTTTCCTCACTTTAAGAGTTTAACTGGGGAAAGAAAGATGTGTGGAGGCCTGGGGAAAGAAAGACATTGTGCAGGCCTGAGGAGACTGGTGGAGGAAGAGAGCCTGGAGCAGGCCTGTCCAGATTTTAAAGGCTGCCTAGTGCATGTATACACGTAGATCACGTTGGGCTTGAGGACCCTTGGTAGCTAGACATTTTTCAAGAGTGCTGGGTGATGGAAATGATTACAATTAGGTCTACTTCAAAAACTTCCTGCACAAAGTTGGAAAATTTAAAATAAATGGACAGCTTTCTTTTTCTTTTTTCAATTGATTTTTATTGAGCTCTACATTTTTCTCTGTTGCCCTCCCTGCCTCTCTCCTCCCTTCTTCAGTCCTCCCCCAAGGTCCCCATGCTCCCAATTTACTCAGGAGATCTTGACTTTTTCTACTTCATGAAGCTTTTCTTTATGATGTCTGGAAAATGTTTTCCTCTTCT
Organism: Microtus ochrogaster; assembly: GCF_000317375.1. Classification (NCBI taxonomy): domain Eukaryota; kingdom Metazoa; phylum Chordata; class Mammalia; order Rodentia; family Cricetidae; genus Microtus; species Microtus ochrogaster. The sequence goes on along the minus strand of NC_022027.1, from coordinate 6,043,603 downwards.
TATATATAATTTATTTCTATCAGAGGGTCTCTGAGTTCCTGCCTCAGCATCACCTCAAGGTTCAGAACACGATGCTTACAGCAAGCAAAAAACTGGCTTAAAATAATCTGAGGGTGGACAAAGTAACTCAAACACATTCTCTTCATGTCTCTTTATTCTTCCTAAAAAATTCCTGTTCCTCACGAGCCTTTCGGTTTATACACATATAGACACAATTAGCAATTCCATATAGACCATAACAAGGATACCAACTGAGCTAGCAACCTCTGCCAGAGAGAGCCCAAGCAAGTGACCTCCTCAGGAGTGGTACAAAAGAGCGACCTCCGAGGGAGCAGGTCCAAGCCAGAGACCTCTGTAGAACCAGGCCCAATCCAGGGACCTCCATGGGAATGGGTCTGAGTCTGGGACATTCGCAGAAAAAGGTCTGAGCCAGCAACCTCCATGGGAGTAGGTGCTAATAATGACCTCTGGGATTACAGAGCAGCCCCCAGGAGTGGCGAACAACCTCCAGGAGTGGCTGGAATAGTGGTTTCAACTGCACCATGAGGAGCAACCATCTGAGCCTTGGGTCCCCTGGCACTTGGAAGATTGATCACTAGAGACACAGTCGCAAGGAAAATCAAAGGAAAAGATGGGTAGACAAGGTAAACACACACACAACACCACAAAGAAACATGACACCAACAAAAGCTAGTGGCTCTACAACAAGACTTGAACACCCCAATATAGATGAAGAGGAGAAAATGACCAAAAAATAAATTTAGGAGAATATTTGAGGCCCTTAAAGAGGAAAAGAAAAGTTCCCTCAAAGAAATGGAGGAAAAGACAAACAAAAAATTGGAAGACATCAGCAAATTCCTTAAAGAAAACCAAGAAAAAGAAATCAAACAGATAAAAAAAAAAACGATGTGAGATTTGAAAACTGAAATAGACACAATTAAGAAAACACAAACTGAGGGAAATCTGGAAATAGAAAATATAAGAAAACAATCCGGAACCAAAAGTACAAACATAAACAGCAGAATACAAGAGACGGAAGAAAGACTCTCAAGTGCTGAAGATACAATAGAGGAAATAGACTTGTTGGTAAAAGAAAACATTAAATGTAATAAAAGCTTAACACAAAATATCCATGAAATATGGGACATCATTAAAAGATCAAACATAAGAATAATAGGGATAGAAGGAGAAAAAGTCCAACTCAAAATCACAGAAAATATATTTAACAAAATCATAGAAGAAAACTTTCCCAACCTAAAGAAAGATATGTATATATGTATATTAAGATACAAGAAGCTTGCAGAACATCAAATAGATTAGATAAAAAAAATCCCCTCACCACATAATAATCAAAACACTAAACTTACAGAATAAAGAAAGAATACTAAGAGCTGCAAAGGAAAAAGGCCAAGTAACATTTAAAGGAAGATCTATCAGAATTATACTTGACTTCTCAATGGAAACAATGAAAGCCAAAAGGTCCTGGTCAAGCATTATGCATTAAGAGACCATGGATGCCAGACCAGACTACTGTACCCAGCAAAATTTTCAATCATCATAGACAGACAAAACAAGATATTCCATGACAGAACCAGATTTAATCAATACCTAGCAACAACCCCAACCCTACACAAAGTGTTAGAGGGAAAATTCCAACCCAAGGAAGTTAGCTACATCCAAAAAAACACAGATGATCTCACAGCAGCAAATCACAAAGAAGGGGAAACACATGGAATAACATCACCAACAATGAAAACTAAAATGACAGGAACTAGCAATCACTGGCCATTAATATCCCTTAATATAAATGGACTCAACTAACCTCTAAAAAGACACAGGCTAACAGATTGGATATGAAAATAGAATCCTTCTTCTGCTACATAAAATAAACACACCTCAACCTCAAAGACAGAGGTTGCCTCAGACTAAAGGGTTGGGAAAAGTTTTCCAAACAAATGAACCTATGAAACAAGCTGGTGTAACTATCCTAATATCTAACAATACAGACTTCAAACTAAAATCAATTAAAAAAGACAAAGAAGGACATTTCATATTATTCACAGGAAAAATTCATCAAGAGGAAATCTCAACACTGAACATCTACGCCCCATATACAAGGGCATCTTCCTATTAAAAAAATACTATTAAAGATTAAATCACACATTAATCCCCATACACTAATAGTAAGAGACTTCAACACCACACTTTCATCACTGGTCTGCCAGACAGTAACTTAACAGGGAAATAAGGGAACTAACATGTTATTACTCAAGTGAACTTAACAGACATCTACTGAGCATTCCATCCAAACATAAAAGAATATACCATCTTCTCAGCACCTCATGGAACCCTCTCAAAAACTGACAAGTACTCGGTAACCAAGCAAACCTCAACAGATACAACATAATTGGAATAACCCCATGTATCTTATCGGATCACCATGGCTTAAAACTAGAATTCAACAGCAACCCTAATTCCAACAAAACACATGGAAATTAAACAATGCTCACCTGAATCATCAATGAGTCAAGGAAGAAATAAAGGGAGAAATTAAAGCTTTCCTAAAATTCAATGAAACTGACCACACAACATACCCAAATTTATGGGACACAATGAAAATAGTGTTAAGAGGAAAGTTCATAGCACTAAATGCCTACATAAAGACGCTGGAAAAATCCCACGCTAGTAAATTAACAGAACATTTGAAAATGTAAGAACAAAAGGAAGCAAACTCACCCAGGAGAACTAGATGGCAGGAAATAATCAAAGTGAGAGCTGAAATCAACAAAATAGAAACAAAGAAAACTATAGAAAGAATCAATGAGACAGAGTTGGTTCTTTGAGAAAATCAACAAGTTAGACAAACCTTTATCCAAACAAACCAAAAGGCAGAGAGAGAATATCCAAATTAAGAAAATCAGAAATGAAAAGGGGGATATAACAACAGACATGGAGGAAAACCAATGAATCGTTAAGTCATACTTCAAAAACCTATACTTCACAAAATTAGAAAACTTAAAGGAAATGGACAATTTTCTGGATAAATATCACTTACCAATCCCAAAGAAGCTAAACAACAAAGAGAATCTGGAGAGAGATCTAATCTACATGGGAAGTAGAAAAAGAAAAGATCTCCTCAGTAAATTGGGAGCATGGGGATCAGGAGAGAAGATAGAAGGGGAGAGGGTAGGAAGAGAGGGGAGTGGAGAAAAATATATAGATCAATAAAATCAATTAAAAACAAACAAAAACCCCAACGATACCAAGCATGCAGTTAACAGAGCCATGAAAACTGGTAAGTCTGACTAGGTAGGCATCTGTTAGCTGCTACTGTCCCAGAGTGGGTGTGACTGTGTAAAGTCTGGACCAGATACCAGGAAGATTAATTAAGGATGGGGCTTTGAATCAGTATAGAATTGTAAAAAGTGGGAAAGGTGTGTGTGTGTGTGTACTAACCACATTTCCTAAGTGTGATTAGTTAAGCCTGACGTTTATGATTAACAGCTGTAGAGAAAAGGGGAAGGAAAACACTTTCTGAGCACTTCTGCTTCCTTGCCCTGTGGCACGGAATGCAGCTTTGTGGCAATGGCGCTTGATTTGTATTGGCATTTTGCTAGCTGAATGAAAGGGAATTTCTTTGGAGACTATCATCTCCAGCCCCTGGCTAAATTGTGGGGTGCCCACTGGCACCCAGGTGAGAAGGAATTCCTTTCTCTGGGGCTGGTTTAGCGATCCAAGCTTTTTTCCTGTATTTCTAGGGGTAAAGGCACAAACAGTTAATCTCCTCTGCTAAGATCTTGCATCAGTTGAAACCAAGGTGAAGGGTTAATACAGAACACTAGTAGCTTGTTAGGGTAGAGCAAAGGCCTGTAGATTACACCTTTCTCAGTCTGCTGCTAGAGAATTCAGGACCACCCAGACTTGTTCATCAGTAAGTGCAGATATGTTGTCTCTTCCTCCCAGTGCCTGTCTTTCAAGGTTCTCCTGCGGCCTATTGGCAAGGCTTTTTTCCTTGTCAGGTGTTCTGCTAGTAAGGATAATTGTGGGGGCTAGCTTCACGTAGATTTGACTATGAGAAGAAAGGTTTCTTTGACTGAGTGAATACTTTCCCACCAGGGCCCCACAGTGTTGGCGAAAGTCATCCAGTTGCCAGTATAGAAAGAAGTTATGCCCAATGATTTACATACCGCTGGGATATTTCAAGATGAATCCCACTATGGAAGGGAGGAAAGCTATGGCTTCACAAGGTTTTTTACAGAAATGACAGTGACTATTCAAAGGACAGGTGTTTCTGAAGCTCTGCAAATCGGGTTCCTCACTGGATTATACTCCTGTGAGCTAGTCTACTGATCTGTGCTTTCACTGCATAGTCTTGTGGGCTTGTAGCATGCTTCTCTATGAAATTCATCCAATGGCAAGATGCTAACTCATGATCTCAACTTTTGTTGATGTTTCTCCTACGGTTTGACCATATCCTACAAATTTCATGAATTAAAAATTAACCTTCATCAGGTGATGAAAGGAGACAGAGTCCCAAATTGGAGCACCAGACAGAAATCTCAAGGTCCAAATCAGGAGCAGAAGGAGGGGGAGCATGAGCAAGGAACTCAGGACCGCGAGGGGTGCACCCACACTCTGAGACAATGGGGATGTTCTTTCGGGAATTCACCAAGGCCAGCTGGCCT
>NC_022027.1:6024925-6038663 GCF_000317375.1 Microtus ochrogaster | reverse complement strand
GGGGAGGAGGCGGAAATCCTCAATAAATAAATAAATTTAAAAAAAATAAAAAAAACAAAAAAAAATTCAATCCTCTGCTCCATATGTTAATGGTATTTAGAGGTAAGGCTTCTGAGAGTTAGTCAGCATTAGATAAATCCATGAGGGTGGGTTTACTACACAATTAGTTGCTCTATACAGAGACAGGAGTTAGCTCTATCTTGCCTTGTGATGCTCGCAGGCAGGATAGGATGTGATAAGTTTCATCACAGATGTTGAGTTCCACGTTCTTGGGCTTCCTTGACACTAGGGTCATGAACCAAATAAAGCAAATAAATAAATAACTTTTTCATAAATGATTATAGGAATAGACTAAGGCAATTTCAAAAACCTTTTAAAGCCATGTTTTAATTTTTAGTAGTGTCCTTGCTGCCTTAAAAAAAAAAAAGACCTATCTGTAGATTCTGTTTTCTTAGAAAATTAGAAGAGAACTCACATTCTCTTCAACATTGCAGGTAACTGCTCACCCAAACTTTGGCACTTCTAACCTACAGCATTGCCATTCTATTTAAACTCCACGTAGATTAAAAAAACAAAAACAAAAAAAAAACTTGTCTAGAAACGAATCAAAACTATCATCCTTTAGTAACCTCTTAGTCAAGTGGATTTACGACTTTCCCCAAATGTTGGCTATAGCCGTAACCTGAAAATCAGAACTAACGGATTAGTTTACCCCAGGTTGTTTTAGAATGGCCACTGGCTTCTGTGTTTGAAGGCCACAATTAGTCTTCCATTGCGTGGACACAAGGTAGATCATAGGATGGCGCTTATTCCCCTGCACAATACAGAGCGAACACACACCCTGCATTTTTCTTAAATTCCGTAGCACTGCACTTGAATAAATTAGAATCCTTTGGAATAACGGGAAATTGAAGTAGGAAACAGCGTGAGTCAAGTTCTGCAATACGGCAGACGTGGGCTGCAGCAATGTCAGAGAGTGGCGCGGGAGAAAGTCCTGAGGAAAGCCCGAGAATTTCCGCTACTCCATCTTCTCTGCTCTCAGCACAGACGTGCAGGCCGATAGCCAGGATCACTACAGAACACCAATGCCAGTCTGGGTGAGTTCCGAGGTCCTGTGGGAGACACGCATTCCCTGCTGGCACCCGCACCACGGCCCGGTGGTCGCACGGAATCCTGGGACGTGTAGTACACTCCAAGTGCTCTTCGTGCATGCTGGTTACAGAGGACTACGATTCCCAGGATGCATACAGAAGCTGGCAGAGGGAGGGGCGGCTTCAGCCCTCGCGGGCGTCTGCGTTTCCTAGCGCCGCGATTTCGCCTAGTAACCCGTCCCTGCGCTGGCCCCGCCTCCGGAGCCCCGGCTGGAGGAAGAGCTGGTCCCCGGGCGCCCCAGTGACGAAGCCTATCCCGGGGTGCTCGGGGCGGGGAGGGAGGGCAGGCAGAGGATTTTGCTGGCTGGTGCGGGATCCTGGACGCACGGCGGGCAGCAGAGGTTAGAGGCGGAGAGAGCAGGGATGTTCGGAGAGAGTCTGGTCCGGGTGGGAGCGTAGGAACCCGCCGGGACCGTGGAGCGTGAGCCAGGGCACCCCTCTGGCTGGCATCCCTCGGAACTGCCGCGGCAGGCTGAGCATGGGGTGTCTCTGTCCTCGGGGCCCCACGGGAGACCTCGCCCCCCGCCAAGCTGTAGGCAGAATCCCGGAGCCCGCAAGGTCTCGTAGCTAGCTCAGATCTTCTTGGGGACAGGAGCACGATTATTATTAAGGTCATCATCATCATTATTATATTGTTTTTATCATTATTATGTTGCCACTTGTTAATTTTTTTCTTTTTTTCTTTTTCTCCCCTGGAACGGGAGTGTTTGTAGGTAGCGTTTTTCTCTAGTTGCCCTGGTGCCCGGTTTCCTCCAATTCAGATTTTTTTTTTTTTTTAAATGACGCTTGCAATTGGAGTAGCTGATTAGGAAAAACGGCTAAGTTCTTTATGGTTTTCTCTGTGAAGAGAAAGCTCCTGGATGGTATGGACTTTAAACACATGCATGACAGCTAATTGGAGCATCTGAAAAAAATGACCATTTTCATATTCGCCCTGGCTTTATGGAGGAAACAGCAAGTGTTATTTCAAATTAGATCAGCAACTGCCAGCCAGTAGTAGCGTTTAGGGCGTATTTCCTATAATTAAGGAGGTGAATACGGAAGGAGAAAGGTGGACAATTAAAAAAAAACACGCCCAAACACAACCCACAACTTGGTTTTAGTTTGATGATCATTTTCTTGTACTAGGTGACATGCACAAATTCTTTCTCTTCCTCGCTCTCGCATCCTAGATATAGACTGTCAATTTCGGATCCAAGGACGATGATGGCAAAGCTTACTCCGGCTGCCTGTCAGATCAGACCTGTCACAGAATAAATCCCGCTGCTTGCTGCGAAGCCCCCGCGCGCCTCAAACTTGGCGAACTGGGTAATCCGTGTCTGGATATGCAGATCTCTGATTTTAAAGGCGGGGTGACCCCGGGGAGAACCTCTCCCGGGGGCCGAAGCCCGCAGGTGCAGTGAGGCGTGCGCACTGGTGCTGGTGCCCCCGAAGCCGCCTGGCCCCGAGGGAAGGAGCCGGGGCTCCCAGCGCGGTCTTGTTGCTGCGCACCGGCGGCGGCGGCTTGTCTCCCGCAGCAGCGGATGATGGTGGCGGCCGGCGTGCTGGGCTGTGCCTGTGCGTCGCCGCGGAAATCGGCTCCCCGCGCTGTACCCTGAGCCCTTGCAGGTTCGCCGCAGCCCGAGCCTTGGAAGAGGACAGAGCAGACGCGCGGGGCACCGGGGGTCGCTCGGGGTCGGCTTATAATGGCGGATCGGACAGCTCCCAATTGCCAGCTCCGGCTGGAGTGGGTGTACGGGTACCGGGGTCACCAGTGCCGCAACAACCTGTACTACACCGCCGGCAAGGAGGTGGTTTACTTTGTAGCTGGGGTAGGGGTGGTGTACAACACCCGAGAGCACAGCCAAAAATTCTTCCTGGGACACAACGACGACATTATCAGGTAAGGGGGTGAACTGGGGCCGTGGGAAAGGGTTGGATACAGAGGACATAAGGGTGGGAATAGCAGGGGTCATGTCCGTCCGAGAGCCCCATGGAGTAAAGGATTCTCCTAGGAGCCGCTAGAGACGGGCTGCAGATGCTAGGGCTAGAGAAGAAATAGGGAGGAAGGTGTAGATGGGAGAGAGGCGTCGCTGTCCCTTCAGAAGGCTTTGAAAGCTCTACTCAGTTGAGTGTTGTGCTGCTGTTTTGTTCATTCCTGCTACAAGTGGAAGGATAACTACCAACACCCCTCACGCTTCCCTAACTAGGTAAATAGTAGGACCAATACATGAACTGTGGGTAGCATTTTTGGAGGGCTCCTCAGTAGGTTCCCCAGCAAGCAAATGGATCTAAAAAAAAAAAATGAAAAGAAATTTTGGTACAGGTAGAAATGTTGGGATCTTCATCCCCGAAGCGTTGAACTGGGGATATTTCTGTTGTGAGTGGGGAGTGTTTCCTGATTGCAGCAGGGTTTTAGTGCCGAAAGCTTATTTACACACTAAATGGATGTTTTCCACAATGTTTTTAGGGTTTTAAAAAGAGTGGCAGCAGCTACTGGACCATAAAACCTTACCATCTACCCTAAAGAGCAGCATTTGGTAGTGGATGGTCTAGGGGGAACTCCATTGCACAAAGTAGTCATTTTTAGGACCCCTCTTGTTAATAAGGGGGGCATATTTGAGTCTTTGTACCAGCCCCTCGTCTGGATTAGACCTATTTCTCCCCAGCCTTTGCCAGCTTCTCCTATGGCCAAATAAGGTGTGGTCCAGATGCTGTTCATAGGGAATCCCTTTCTGCCTAAGGCAATTGAGGCCGCTTTCCGTGGTGTGGACACCTCCACTCACAGAGGCAGTGATTACTGAAGATAGGCTGTGTTTGTACCTTCCAGATGTGTGTTTCATTGGTGCAGAGCGCAACGCCTATCTTATCAGGATATTGTTTCTGTTGGCTCTGAATTGGCCTTTCACATGGGATAAGTGAAGTAGTATGATCTCAATGGCCTTACCTTCTCAGTGGGAACAATAGCATGAAAGGTTTCTCCTGCAACTGGTGCTGCACTTGCCGTCCAGAATTAATTTCTTTAGTTCAAAATGGTTACAGAAGGCAAAAACTTAATACTTGGAAACCTAGGGCACACACACAACACATACACGCATGTTTGAGATCTTGACTTTGTGTCTTTCCCCCTGACTTTTGTGTCCCTCCCTGTCCCTTGTGTTTTTAAGATAGGATCTCACACTTGAGCCCAGGCTGGCCACAAACTCACGGCAATCCTTCTGCCTCAGTGCTGAGATTATGAGGGTGAGCCGCCACACCCAGCTTTGAGCTCCCCTGTAGAAGAAGACTGCATACTGGGAGCTCTGGATGCCTTCCAGATGTGGTGGGACTGGCATGCAAAACTTTCTTCTTGTCACATCAAAGCCCCCTTTCCTTTCCTCCCGGATTTGGGACGGGACGGTTGTGATTTGGGGTGTCCTTACTGAGTTCCATCCCGCAGATTTTGTCTCCTCAGTTGTGTGGCTGATTGTTAAAGGCACAGGTGCGAATGATTAACAGTGACTCATGAAAAGGTTGGCTGTTTAAAAATTTAAACCCATTGTGTGTTTGCTCTGTCTGTCTTCATGCAACGCTTTCCATTACAGCATCAAATAAGAAGGGATGGTCCTCTGGGGGAAGGGGAAGAGGAGCAATTAAACAGAAGATTCCCTAGGGTTAAATGATATTAACACGACACTTCACTCAGCCACTTGGGGGCGGGGCTGGATTCTTAATACACAGTCTTTCTCTTAAAAGGAAAAAAAAAATTAAATGCCGTGTTGAAATTGAAGGTGGGAAAGGGTGGAGTTGCAGCAAACCATTGTGATGATGAGCAGCTAGCCTGGAGGGGCTGTGAGGAATTCTGGCTGGATGGTTAAAGAGACATTCGGGTTTGAAGAACAGGCGAATGAAGTTATAGCTGCATTACAGGTAGACTTAATGATGGGAAGGCAAAAGGGAGAGTTTATTTCCTGCTCCATTTCTTGAGGTGGTTATCTCTCAGACCTAACACTGGTATAGTAGCAAGTGTGACCTCAGAACGAGGCCTTTACATTTTCCATGATAGTGGCCGGTTCTGTGTATGTGCAGGTGAGCAGAGAGTCTACATTGACGTACATCTTTGCATATGGAATAAAATGAAGTTCAGTGGGTAAAAACCCAAACCCACAGCTCTTTACGTAATTAGGGACTGCGAACTGGAGTGAGTGTCTTGTCATCTTGCTGTCTCTTATATATGTAAACATCTTTTTTTCTGAGGAAGGCAGTACATAAAGAACAATGTACGATCTTTTATCTTTATCATTTCAATTCATCTCTGCACGCCCTAGTATACCACTGTTTTTCCACTTGAAATACTGAAGTTTATCGTTGAATGGGGTTGGTTGTAGTAGCCAAGGTTTTGGTGCAGGAAATATTTTGTCTTTTTAAATCATTACACAAATATTAAAACTCTTGATTTCAACACATCAGGCAGTGCAGTCACTGTCCACTTGGTCCCTGGCTTTTGAAGGAAATGTCCGTGCCTATAAATTTGATACTTAAAAAAAATACACCTTTGCCTGGAATATTAGCTGCAAAGCAGCCTAACATATATATTGATAACATAGTCCATTTTATAAAACTGCATGCTCTCTGAGATCGTGGTGAACCTTAGTGATGTCGGATTCGGCCGAGCTCAGTAATGCTCCGCCTGTGTCCTTTGGCTTTGACAGGATGTGCATTTAAGGCCGATTTTCCCAAGTGTTGCTGTGTGAGGCATAATGTTATTTGTTGGCTAAGCAGGCTTGGTTTCATTCTCTTGAGTGATTTTCTTTCAATGCAGATGACAGATGAGAGAATGATGCCATCTTTTAGTCTTGATAACACTGTGACGAGACAAATAAACTGATATTTGCTGTTGAGTTGACAAGACTCAAATGGTGTTCGAAGGCAAGACGGTTTGGTGCTGCTGGCTGGGATCATTACTGCTTTGCTTTCCTGCTCTGGCAGAGGAGGGAGAATACAGGGAAGAAAAAGTCACCTGTGCAGCCACCCCCATCACCGTCCTCCTCATGTTCACAGTGATGTGCTTGTCTCCACAGTCTGGATCCCTATATTCCTTCCAGATAATTCCGTTTCTCCATCTTATCCTTATTTATTTATTTGACTTCCTGTTGCAGAGGAGGTTTAGTTGCAGTGCTATCTTAAGGGGAAGGATACTGACCTTTTGACATCAGAACAAGCAGGAAGAACCCCACTGCAGTTTACTAGAAGCATTCAACAAGGGTGTGACCTCTCTTGGCCGGTATTTGTGAAACGAACCCGTCAACACCCAAGTTGCAGCGTTGCTGGGATGATTATAAAGAATGTATGCAAATTATTGGGGGGCTCGCCCTTAATAGGCACTCAATCAATGTTTATTGTTATGCTCAATTAAACACGTACACCCCCAAACAGTTCCTCGTTGTACACAGACAAATGTTTAGACTCTTTTCATTCTCTTGTACCCTAACTTTCCATTCTGTCCTTATTTTCTATTAAAGTCATAGGATGTTTGCTTCTGGTTTGCTATCTCATGCAGGAACCCGGTTCTTCCCTGCTTTATACCAGAATGATTTATCTTGCCCTTCTCTTTTTGTGAAGCCTAGATCAGCTACAATTTATGCATTAGTGTCATCAGTAAAACAGCTTAAATCCTGTTATAAAGTGGGGTTTACGGGCATTTGTAGTGTTGTTGCGGTTGTATAGATGACGCCCACAGTATATAGCAAAGGGTAAGTGCTCACCCCGGGGACGGTGTTTGTATCCCTACCCTGGGCAGCCCCATGTGCTGCAGTGTAACCTCTCCACACGCAGACAGAATACCATGCACTACTCCTCAGGTTTTGCAGGGATATCTGGTGCCATTCTCCCATTCCAAGCATCTCTACCTGTAGAGGAAACAGCTTCTTGATGCTGAGAATGAATCTTAACAGAGGCTCAGTTAACATTGCCTAAGAGTTAAAGACCCTGAGTTCAATGTGTATCTAGATTTATCTCCTCCATCCTTTCAATCTACCTTTTGGGGAGTCCAGCTTTCTGACCCCCACTTACTGACAAGGTAAGTAAGGCACAGAGGTGTTAAGGATTTCGTACGTGGTTAGCAGCAGGCTGCCTCTAGAATGGGAATTGGAGTCGAGGCTGGTCTGACTCCAAAGCCCAAAGCTATTGCTCTCCTGTTTTCCAGGTTTTGTTCCTAGCTGCTGGGTTCCTGCCTTTGCACTGGTTATTAATGGAGGCCAGCACACTGTTCTCTCCGCGGCTCTGCTCGTCATCAGGTGGCCTATCAATCCTGGGCTTATGTTTAAGAGCCCTTGAGACAGATTGTTAGATCTCAGTCTAGACAGAGAGTAATGTTCAAGTTCACTGTAGCAATAGCACCAGCCTCGAAACAATGATTGGAAACGATCATCTGGTGAGGCCGTTTAATTTAAAAGGCTTAGAAGTCTAAACTGTGACAGGTTAAAGCAATCCGAGGCCGCAGCTGTAACTGAGGTTGTTGAGTTTGAAGTGAGCAACAGAACGGCCATGGCTGAGCCTCAACTGTCTGCTAAGTGGATTCCCATGAAGGCCTGGGCATGTAACTTTATATTTTGAGTAAGGGAAACCTAGAGATAACTATAAAGAATTAAATCCTGGGTTGGGGATGAACTCAGTGGTAGAGCACTAGTGTATACAAGACCCTGGTTTAAATCCTTAGACCACAAAAGGGAGAAGGGAAAGGCAGAGAGGGGGGTTAGGGTGGGGAGAATATGAATTAGACCTGTATCTGGTTAAAGTAAGTGCTCTTTGCCACTGTATGAGGCCATACACTCACACACACACACACACACACACACACACACACACACACACACACACACACACGCACCATCACATTCTGCGTGGTAACTTCAGTTTACAGGTTGTCTCTGGGAGGGACATAGATGTAAGTCGTTTAGGGCTGGAGAGATGTCTCAGAAGTTAAGAGCACTGACTGCTCTTCCAGAAGTCCTGAGTTCAATTCCCAGCACCCGCAGGGTGGCTCACAACCATCTAAAATAGGATCTGATGCCCTCTTCTGGTGTGCATGTGTACATGCAGACGGAGCCCTCATACATCGAAAATAAGATTTAAGTCATTTAGCTTGGGTCCCGCTCTTTCGTGTATTAGCAAGATTGTGAGGCAAAAGGCTTGTTTATTTGTTGACGTTAGACATTGTCTTTCTTTATAGGTCAGTCTGGCCTGGAACTTGCTCTCTAGCTCAGATTGCCTTCCCCTTGAGATCCTCCTGCTGTCTTCTGGATGCTCTGATTACAGTTGTGTGCTCCTACACCGCCCTCAGAGACTCCCGGGCTGTTGATAAGTGCCCTATTGTTGTTGTTCATGAGTTACAGACTATTTGATGATTTTTACTAGGGTTTATCTATTCTCTAATTCTAATTATTTTTCATTTGTTTATTCATCAGAAACTCATATTGTGCCTAAATACGCCTGATGTAAGAGTGTGTCGGAGAATCCCTGGGTACTTCCGGTGTGGAGCTTACAGTGATGAAGATAGCATTGTGGACATGGGGGGGGGGGGTGATAAGTGCTAAAGAGGCAAACAGAGAAACTGGGTTGAGTGGGGCTGACTTTAGAGAATGTTTCCAGCATATCTACGGGGGATGGCGTTTAAAGCTGGGATCTGACGGGACATTGTGCAGATGTGGGGTCTGAGGAGTCACCAAATAGTACAAATATATCAGCGTGGGAAGGAGCTTAGTGCCCAGAATCCTGGTGTTAGAGACCAGAGAAAGACCAAGGACAGACATCCCAGTTCCCAACCAGGTCACTAATGCCTCATGGGTTTTGGTACCATATGTCCTAGATTTCCCAGGACAGGCATCCAGTATTGTCATGAATACAGCTTTTCTTATTAGATATCAGCGTCAATTTTAAATTCAGAAATATGAACACATTTTTACTTGAAAATGTGATTACAATCGGGTAACTCCTTGCAAACATCTGCAGAGTGAAATCAACCAACCAACAACACGAATGGCCACACAGGCAGAGTTCACTGTGGCAACGCAAAACTTGTTCATGGTAGACTCGCTCCGTCGGTGGGCTGTGCTTGGAGATTCTTCTTCCTCCAAGGATCTGAATGTCCCTGTAGTGGTAGTGACTTTGTCCCAATGGAAGGGAAGCTTAGGAAGGCTGACTTGCTGTCTCCTTCTCTGGGGTTGACTCATCCTCCAAGAAAACTGTGTTATTTGAGAAGCTATTTTTTAGTCCATGGACTATGTTTGTAGGTTTATTGGTGTTTGTCAAGTGGGGATTGGTTTTACGTATAATTAAACAGCTCTCAGGTATTGTGCATGCGAGTTACTTGGTGAAATCAAGATTGTGCAGTAGGCCTGTGAGGGCTGCATGCTGAGCTCTTACCAGCTCCTGGCTGGTGCTGGCACTCTTTGCCCACAGACTCCATTTCAGAAGTTAGCTTTGAAGGAACGCATTGGTGTGCCTCAGAACTCAACACACAAGTAAGTGTCTTTCAACCGGAAAGATATTGCAAGCTAACAGAATTTTAATCACACGCACACATGAAATGTATATTTGCTACAATTTTATATTAACAGTCCCCCTTTCCAGTTGCATTTATACCTGGTTCAGTGTTCTTCTGCGTCCCAGAAGAACCAAGTAGTTACTGATTGAAACAACGTAAAGAGTGTCAGAAGACCCCCCCTTGTCTCTCCATAGTCTTTGTGTGGGCATGTGCTCAAGGTTTTTGGATAACTAAGAGTAGAGCGGCTGGATCATGTGGTCAGTTGGTGTTTGAATTTCTTCTAGTTTTTTTTTTTTGCTTGTTTGTTTGTTTTGTTTTTTTGAGACAGGGTTTCACTAGGTAGATCAGGCTAGCCCCAAACTCACAGGATTCCTCCTGCCTCTCTCTTCAGGAGTGCTAGGATTAAGGGCATGGCCACCATGCCCAGATCCTTTGTTTACTGATTTGAAGCACTGCCAAGCTGTTTTCCAAAGTAACCACCCTACTTTGCTGGCCTATAGAAGTAGTGTATAAGAATAAGTTCTCTATATATTCTGCATGTAGGTCCTCAATATATTATTTACAAATATTTATCCTTTCTTTGAGTTGTCTTCACTTTTTTGATGCTGTCCCTTTATGTATGAAAGCTTTAAAATTTGATGGTTTTCAGTTTATTTCCTTTTTTGTTTTTTTGTACTTTTGATATTCTATTCAAGAAACCATTATCCAATCCAAGATCATAAACATTTATTCCTGCTTTAGTCTAATAGCTTTGTGGTTTTAATATCCAACCTTTAGATTAGTTTGATGGTTTATTTTAGGTTACGATGTGGAGCAGTTGTGTTCATTCTATACACTGTGATTACATTTTCCCTTTGAAATTAGACTGGATTCCCAGAGTCATTGAATTCTTCTAGGGGGCCTATTCCTTCCATAGGAAATACTGATTTGGGGGGTGGGGTAGAAGACAGAAATAGCCATTAAAATGTTTAATGTATGAGCTGAAGAAATGGTTCTGTAGTTAAGAGCACATGTTGCTCCCCCAGAGGACCTGGTTTCTATTCCCACACCCACATCAGGTGGCTCACAACCACTTGTAGCTCCAGCTCCAAGGGGATCCAAGACCTCTGGCCTCTATAGACAGCTGCATACCCATGTACATACCCCCCCACAAACACACACTTAAAAATAAATCAATCTCTAAAAAGGATTAACCTAGCCGAGCGGTGGTGGTGCACGTCTTTAATTCCAACACTTGGGAGGCAGAGGCAGATGGATCTCTGTGAGTTCGAAGCCAGCCTGGTCTACAAGAACTAGTTCCAGGACAGGCACCAAAGCTACAGAGAAGCCTTGTCTCGAAAAGAACAAAAAAAAAAAAAAAAAAGATTAACCTAGAAGTGATGGACGTCAGTGGCTTTGGCTGCTCTTCCACATTGGTTAAAGACATCACATTCTAAAGAATTTGGAGATCTTATGTATTTGTAGAATGGAGCCATTTACATTTGGAGAAACTGGTTTAGAGCAAGTTGCAGTCAAGAAAATAGATTTGTTGACTCCCAAAGTTGTTTTTGAAAAAATGAGTTTGTAGACTCCAGCCCTGCTGGTGGCGGTGAGTCTTTGGGTCTGTAAAGTGGTTTGTATATGGAAGAGAGGGGTTATAGAAGAAAGTGCCCTTTTGTCTTTTTTATACCCTACACTCTTTCTTTTTGGAGAGACTGTCTCATTTAGTCTAGACTAGCCTGCCCTCTTCGTGTAGCTGAAGATGACCCCGAACTCCTGATTCTCCCGCCTCTGTCCCCCAAATGCTGGGATTGTAGGCATGTGCTCGCACGCCCAGCTTCTCTACCCATTTCTTTTTAAATTCTTCCCTTTCTTCCCTCAAAGGGAGGCAGGTTGAGGGTCTCAGCCCAGACATTCGAGGATTCTGGGATGTGACCCGTTTCTCTGCCAGGCCCCTTCTCATCACCAGGGAGGCGGGAGCAGAAAAGGATCACTTCCTGGAGAGGGCAGGCACTTTCTCTCAGGTCCACACATGGACGTGTTCTGTTTTGTTTGTAATCTGGTCGGAGCCCTGGGTGTTACGTGCCAGGCAAATGCTCTATCAAGATGTTCTTTATTTTAAGATAGAAGCTTTCATTTTGGAGTGGGGGGCTTAACTGATATTGAATAATGTCATTAAAAACATTATTCTATGTTTATAGTTAGTTAATTTTATAGATAAGACTAAAACAAGACTTAAAATTAATGTGAGAGCCACTAAGGAGGGGCTCATCACATGACAGGGAAGTCTTTTGGACCTTAGCACAGAGCATGCGGTTTTCTCTCAGGCACTGCACAGGTGCCAGGCAGCCAGGCTTTCCCTATTTCTTTTTCCTGCATGTCTTTCCATATACCACAGGAATTCACATCTTTGCTTCTTTTATAATCTTTCTGGCTCTAGGATGACTGTTTAACTTAATGATTTATTTTATACGTGGCTGTCTCAAGTCTGTCTCAGTTCCTGAGTACACATGGCCCTTTAGCTTGATCCTACAGAAGTAACTGAACCTGTATTGTTTTTAAGTCTTAATTCCAAAGTCCCAGGAGAGAGAATCCAATTGACTTAGTATAGGTTGATATTGACCTAACAAGCCATATTCTAGAGAGTGAAACTGTTTCCAAGGGCCTTTGTTTCAAGGAGGATCATCTCATAAAGAGGGCTTCGCTGAAGAAGAATGGACAGGAACTCCACTGTAGAAAACAGAGAGGAAAGAAGAAGGCGGGCCATTTCTTGATACATAAAAAGAAGAAGAACTAAATGATGAGAAATATTGAGTCAAGGATCAGAAAATGTAGAGACAAGAACATAAACAGAACCTAAACTCAAAATCTGAGTGATATGTCATGGAATTTTCAGTTCCCGGAAGAGAGCAGGCCCCTGCGCCTCTGGAGAGCTGGCTCCTGAACATGCCTTTCCAGCTGCTTGATGTGACCTCTGTTGTCTCTGCTGATACAACCTTTCCCTTCCTTCCATCTCTCCTTGAAGCTTTGCCGACAGCTCGGACTATTTTAAGCCTTCCTTTCTCCACAAGCTTAGACCGCAGAACACAGGTTTCCCGTGCAGAACCACTGTGTCATGTTGCATTATCATGCTGCCTTATTGACCTCTCCACCTAACCTGAGTTCCGTGTGCGTCCCCACGCCTAGCAACGTCTCTAGGGCACAGTAACTGTCTACTATGTTTGATTTGCTCTTTGATTTCCTCTCCAATTAGTTGGCCTTAATGAGGATGATGTTGAGTAAGTAAGATTTCCATCAAAATCTTTTTTTATATACTTGGTGAGGAGAAAAATCTTAAGAATATTCTCAGCTGGGATTGATAGGAAGAATTCAGAGTCTTTTTTTTTTTTTTTTGGATCTGAGTGTAGAGGTGCACATCTGTAATTCAAATACTTATGAGAGACAGGAGGATCATCGGTTAGGGTTCAGCCTGGGCCATATAGGGAGACCCTGACTTAAAAAAGAAAGTAAAATAACATTTTCAATTAATAACAATGGTCAATTATTGCAGTGCTTTAAATTCTGACACAAAACTTTATTTGTCTCCTTCCTCTACTGCTTTCTTGGTCTGGGTGGAAAATGTAGTCATTGAGAACACAATGCTTTCTATGAAATGTAGGTTTGGACCTTACGATATGTTCTCGTTAGTTTTGGAAACTTGGTTGGAGTGAGTAGCAGTAGGGAGCTGCTCGACCAACCTGCTTGAGGGCTAACTGGAACCGACCTGCTCAGAAAGCAGGTGGCCCCGTCCCATTGAGCTTCCTTATTGGCCAAGATGTGTACAAGAAGACTCCTACCGCATGGGCAGAAGCTTGTCCGTTCACTAAGACAAACCTTTCTTCTCTTGATGCTTCTGTCAAGGGTTTAGTCATGGCAATGCACAAAGTTAATAAGACACAACAAATAAACCATTCTTTTGGATGACTTGCACTTAAGTCTCTCTCCTCTCTTCCTCTCTCTTCCCCTCCCTCTTCCTCCTTCTCCTTCTCCTTCTCCTTCTCCTTCTCCTTCTCCTTCTCCTTCTTCTTCCTCCTCCTCCTCCTTCTCCTCCTCCTCCTCCTCCTCC
>NC_022027.1:6018573-6024825 GCF_000317375.1 Microtus ochrogaster | reverse complement strand
CTCTCTCTCTCTCTCTCTCTCTCTCTCTCTCTCATTCCTTGACTGCGTTGTGAGGAAATTATTGGTTTGCATCCTTCTGACTTAGGAAACATACAGACTTTGATAGTTTTTGAGAATCTGATCTAATGTTTACAGGAGGGAAGTGCAGTCCCGATGTGTGCAGAGATTGTAAGGTAGTGCCTGCCAGTTCTAACTGAAGTTGGTTTTCCTGGCCTAGGAGAGTTTGACCCAAAGATACAGAAGTGTGGCTCAAAGTTGAAAGTTCTGTTTAAGACAGTGATTCTCAACCTGTGGGTCACAACCCCATTGGGGTCACATGACCCTTTCTAGGAGTCGCCCAAGGCCATCAGAAAACAGATATTTACAGGATGATTCATAACAGTAGCAGAATTACAGTTATGCAGTAGCAACAAAAAATTATGGCCAGGGGTCAGCACAATATGAGGACTATATTAAAGTGTCACAGCGTTAGGAAGGTTGAGAACCACTGGTTTGAGTGGCTGAAGAGAGTGACCTTTGAAGGATGAAGGGCTGTTTGACGGGCGGGATGAAGATAGGCAGGAAGGAGGGGACAACCAGGAAGAAAGGACCTGTGCAGAGGACCTGGACTTCCAAGAGCAGGTCCTGGAGAAGGTAGGACAGGATTGCAGTGGTGCAGGATGGGAGTGAGAGGTGTGGGAGATGAAGCTGAGGAAAAGGGCTGGGGAGTCACCGGGGGAGCCACAATGCCTTGCCTAAGTTCTGGCCATCAGTGAGACCTACCAGACAGACAAGGCCAGGTTGCCAGTTTACACTTTAGGGAGATCTTTGATATTAAACTTCCTGGGGGTGGGGAGAGTGCAGACATTGCCTGTGGATTGGTGCATACAGCACTGATCTCTGCACTAGCTCCGTCTGTCATTGTAGTATGCGCTGTGGGCTGCATTCCTGCTGCCCCAGCTCCTGGTCGCCTGGCTAGCGTATGCCCCGAAATAACAACACACAAACTGTATTCATTTAAACACTGCTTGGCCCATTAGCTCTAGCCCTTACTGGCTAATTCTGATATCCCCATCAACCCATCTCTAATAAACTGTGTAGAACTGGTCTTACCGGGAAAGATTCAGCATGTCTGACCTGGCGGCTTGCTTCATTGTGTCTGCCTCTGGGAGGAGCTGCATGATTTCTGAGCTCACTTCCTCTTCCTCCCAGCATTCTGTTCTGTTTACTCCACCTATCTAAATTCTGCCCTATCAGATGGGCCAAGGCAGTTTCTTTATTAGCCAATGACCTTCCTCCATCATGTCATCAAGGGTGTGACTTTTCCGGGTCTCATCTGAAGAGGAAGAGACAGACTTCTAAAATCCCTTCTTCTGAAGATGCTGAGATCCCTGGTTGTCACCACGTACATCTCCAGTTCCTTGTCTCTCACTTATTCTTCAACACACCAAGTGGTTTTCAAGTTCCATCAGCCACCACAGTCACTGTGGAATCACTCCGGGGCGGTCTGGTGCTGGGGGGTGTCAGATCCTGTTTAACTCTGCAGTGTCTGGTGGAGTGATCATCACTTCCACCAAACTCATTGTCTCTTCTCCGCTTACACTAAGACCCCCTGGCTGCCTCTGTCTGTCATCCTTCGGTGCATTCTTCCATACAAGGGTTCTCTGGTATTGTTTATCAGATTTTCCTACTAAAACTTCATGGCCTCGAACTAACCATGAGAAAATAGTCCAAAGGAAATTAAAGAACATTTTATAACACATCTGATAGGTACTTGGAAAAGGAATTTCATCTTCCAAAAAGACAGAAAGAAGTTGAGTGTTCAGTTTTACAAAGGATGAAAAGGTATTCTATTAAATGAAAGGTATGATGTTAGGTTGGGGTGGAGAGAGGTTACTGCTTATCAAGGAGGGCCATCCAGATGGCTCAGTGGTTAAAGGCATTTGCCACTAACCTGATGACCTGCGTTCGATCCCTGGAGCCCACATGGGAAAGGAGAAGACCATCTTCTGCAAGCTGTCCTTTGACATCTACACTCATGCTAATGTACCCCCAATAAACAATATTTTTAAAAATGCAAAAGAACCCTTGGTTTAGTGGAATGAAAATGCCTTTCAGTAAAGGTTTCCTGTGCATTTACCATGTTCTTCTATACTTGTGCTGAGGTTCAAAAACTGAGAAATATTTGCCTCTTCTCAAAAGTGTCCCAAAGACAATATTGAGCATACATGAGTGGCTAGGTGTCTACACTGTGGCCAAAGATCTGCAGGAACTCAGGGTGTGTATCTAACCTGTTCAGGAGTGTGGGAAGTGGCCAGGGAGGACTCCCTGGAGAGAGCATCATTTGATTTAGGTTCCAGAGTAGTCACTCTGGCTGCAGTGTCTGGATGAGAAAGTCCAGAGGCACTTAAAATAGTGCTGGTAGAAGACGAATATGGTGGTCTGCAAGACTAAACCCTGGAGACCCCACATCTCTGGGGACTCAATGTAGCCAGAGTGCGTGGGAAGGACAGAATGAAGGAAGATTCTGACATAGCCCTGGGTGGATGTAGTTTTCATTCTTTAAAATAGAGTAAGGAGAGAGTCAAGATTAGGGAAAGATGAATTCAGCTATGAACATATGGTCGTGATGTTTGGTGATGGGATTATATAGGTTGGTGATCCCATTAAGATTATGTAGGATTTGAAAGATACCTCTTACCTACTGATGTCACAGCTGTCTCTGTAATGGAACTCTTGATGTTGTAGTGTCGCACAATGCTTGTGGTTGTGGTGATGCCACAAGCAAACCTGGTATGCCATTAGTTGTGACAAAGAAGTGACTGTATTTGCCCTGCATATGTATTGCATAGACCCCTATTGTTTTAGAACATACTTGTATTTTAAGATGCTTACCATGCAGTAGCATGCCGTGTTATGCCAGCAGCAGTTCCTAGCACTGTTTAGTGTATTTCCTGATTGCATCAAGAGGCCATGTTGAGACATTGCCCAGTCTGTACCTTCTGGTGGCCACACATTGATGAAACTGCGTGACAGTGTAGCTCTCAGAATGTGTCCCACTAGAGTGAAGCCCGGCTACATTGACACTGAGGTGTCTTTGATATACCCTACAGAAACATCTAGATGAGGAAAGAGCAGTTGCAGTGTGTAGAAGTGGGTAGCACAATCCAGAGTATAGGGAGAAAAGAAAGGAGGCCAGAGCCAGGACTTCAAGAAAGGTCAGCCTGAAAGAAAGAGATCATCAGGAAAAGAAGTGCTTGAGAAAGACAGTCACAGGGTAGGAGACAGATGAGGGGCATGGAATGTCCTGGAAACCAAGAGTGGGGGATGTCCAGGAGATGCTCCACCACTTCAGCAGAGTAAGACAGAGCCTGGAAAAGCACTCAGGGGTTAACAGTGGGGACGCTAGTGGAGACTCGCTTTTACTATACCAACGGGAACTCGCCCTCTGGACTGTGCTTGCTGCTGGCTTTTAACTCCATTATAGTAGTTGGAAGGTCCAGGGGGTGTTTCCCTTTAACTTTTCATTTCTTTTTGCATTTTCTTAATCCATGATGCTCACGCTCCAGTGGCTGCCACGCTGCAGTGGTGATGAGCAGGATTCGGACTTAATGGCTTCTGTCCCCAGCAAACTTGCTCTTCTCCTGGAAAATAAGAGATGCTGGGACAAATGTTGCTTCTTGATGAAAAGTCGTGCGGGTCTGTCTTGCTGCGTGGTAGAATACAGCCACTCTGGCTGGCTATGCTTATGTGAGAATTTGGCTGCTCACAGTGGATTCCTAAGTCTTCCTTGCTTGGACTGAACATCTGACTGTAGCTCGCATACAATAAAAATATCACAGAGGGCATACACATTCTAGAATGTTTTATTATAATTACGTTAGCTTCATATTTTTATTTCTGTGTTTCTGTGTGTATATGTTAGTATGTCACATGTGTGTGGGGCCTGTAGAAGCCCTGGGTCCCTTGTCCCTGGACTTATAAGTGTAGTTACAATGTGGGTGCTGGGAAACAAGCTTGGATTCTCTGGAAGGACAGCAAGTGCTCATATTGGCCAAGCCATCTCTCCAGGCCTTATAATTATTGTCTATACATCATATAGTCTATAGGGGAAAAGGGAGAAGATAATGCAGTTAAATGTGTATTTAGTGTTTATTGTGTGAGTGACAATGTGTGAGCAACAGTGGCGGTTCCCGCTGGAAACATTCGGGTGCTTGCTTCCCCACCCCTCTTGCTCCTGTTGTCCAGCGTGCCCGCAGTGCAGACAATCTCGTCCTGTCCTACAGCCTGTGCCCGAGTTCAAATACCATGAGCTTTTGTCTGTGTGGTCACAGTAGCCTCCCCATGCTGTCCTTCCTTTCACTCTTAGTTCCTGCTCCAAACCTAGATACATTTAAAAAAAATACAAATTTATTACCTCCTCATAAAGATCCCAATTAAAGAAAACTGTGAGACTCAGAAACGTGTACTTTAGAAGAAATCCCCGCATAAATACAAAGATGTATGCAAATACACGTACACGTATGATTATCCACAGGCTTTTAACTTATTCTGCCCATGGAGAGCGTCGGGGAGGAAGGACATGTTGACAGCCGTGTCACACCTAACACGCAAAGCTTCCTAAATACTGTTCCCGGGAGAAAATAGGAAGACTGAAGAAAAAGCTGATTCTGAGCCTGGGGCAGGAAAACCCAAGATGCATGGAGAACACCTTCGGGTGCTAGAAAGTAGAATTCAAGGAAAAGGGGGGCATTAGCAGGACCCAGTCAGCTGCCGGAATCATGTCCACTGGCCACACCCGAGCTAACTGAAGGGAAGTCTGGCTGTGCATCCACAGTGATCTCACTACCCTGGAGGGACCTCTCTGGAGTGGAAAGCCAGATACCTGGCAGGTACACCTTAACCAAATTCAATCCACTATAGTGGGGAAGACCAACTCATTAAAACTTTCCCCAGTGGCTTTAGGTTCTGGAGTCTCTGTACCGTACCAGCCGTGGAACTACTGGTCTAAAGATTATGTCTAGCCTGGCCTGGCCTTGTTGGAAGACTCCTCCTGCACTGACTCCAGGGCTTCCAGATTGGGTCTGCCCACTGTCTGTCACCGGCTCCACAGATGTCTTCCTTTGTCCTCCTCAACATTAAATCCCACCATACCTTACTCTTTCAGTGCAAACAAGCCCCGTTCCCCATGGTACCGCTACATCTTGCTGCATCCAATGTGCTCCCGGGTCTCTCTTGGGGCAGATTCATGGAATCCAAGAGGAAACTCCAGTGCCACCACCTCCATGAAGTCCCGTCAGATTTCTTGACGCGGAGCCAGTGTCTTTCCTCTCTCTGCCTTTTGCCTTCTAATACTTTCCGTATTGTGCTACAGCTTCACTCTGTGTGTCTGCTCACTCCACCCAGCAGACCACTGCCCCTCTGTGTCCTAGAAGTACTTCTTGTGGAGACAGTGGCTATGGCTTTAGGTCAGTCAGACTTAGGTTACCATCTGATCTACACTTACCTATTGTTGTGTCCAGCCTCCGCTCCTGCTCTAGACGGTGGTGCTGAGTCAGCGAAGAGCAGTCACAGGGTCAATTATGGAGCTCTGTGAAAAGATAAATCAGGATCTGGCCCGGGAAAGAGTGATTTTTATCCCGGTGATGTAGCCTGGGACGCAGACTGCGAGAGCAACAAGGAAGAAGAATGTGGAGGCAAGAGGAACAAGAAACCTTATTAGGGCTGTCCTCCCATATATGGGCAGGGCGTTTCCGGTGTCTGGAAGATTTTAAATCTTCTTGCTCTTGAGTACCTATCCTGTGGGATTCGGCACCCCCAAGATGTTGTCTGAATGAGGTGTGTGCAGGTCGGCCATCCAGTGTTTGTCCTCTCCACTAAATGATCTTAACCAGAAGGCAAATCTGCCGTAAGGGATCACTAAAGCAGAGATTTACATGTCTGCTTACTGTTTTCTTAGGGCACAGGCTTGTGATTTTGTCTGCCTTTGTACTGATATTTCAACACATAAACTCTATTTAAATGCTTTAGTAAAACAGGTTGAAGAAGAGAACAAATTTAAATTACTGTAGTCTGTCAGTCATGCTGCAGAGACTGGACTATACTATAATCTGTCACACTGCAGAGACCAGCTACACGGTAGTCAGTCACACTGCAGAGACTACACCACAGTCTGTCACACTAGAGATTACACCACAGTCTGTCACACTAGAGATTACACCACAGTCTGTCACACTAGAGATTACACCACAGTCTGTCACACTAGAGACTACA
>NC_022027.1:6012210-6016384 GCF_000317375.1 Microtus ochrogaster | reverse complement strand
CATATCTGTCACACTAGAGACTACACCATATCTGTCACACTAGAGACTACACCATATCTGTCACACTGCAGAGACTGAACTTTTTCACTGTTAACTGAATTCTTTTTAGTTTTTACTTTTTGGTAGTTTCCACAAAAAAGAGGAAATCAACATTTTATAAGGCAATGAAAATATTGGGTATCGATCATCATGGCACAAGTGGTCACCGGGAGGTGTCACATCAAGGAAGCAGTCACTGGCAGAACCATGGGTCATCCAGGCTGTCCTCCCCAGCTGCAGACACTACACTCCAGGACACGGATGCTATGGTTTTCTGTGCCTAGATTATTTAGAAGTGAGAAGGGAGCACAAATCTTAACTTGACTTTTTCTCTTAACAGTTCATTGGAATTGTAATTAAGGGCTCAAAAAAGGTGATTTTTATTAGCTATCAGGGGGTTGCATAGCATTTTGGCCGGCATGTATAAAGTATAAGAGATAAACAAAGAACTTCAGCGTGGCCATCGGACTGGTGGATAGTATGCTTCACTGGCCTTTGCAGAAATAGTCTTGACTGTGACTTTATGGTCTGAGTATTCACGGTTTCAGAGTACAGAGAAAGCAGATCTTTCTCTTCATGCACTCTGTTACACAGGTGTTCCCATGATGTCAGTGGGAGCCAGCACACTGGGCTAGAGCAAGGTCTCAGAAGTCCAGAATGACGGGAGCTGCTAATGAGGTCCTGGAACTGTTTTGGAGGATTTTTTTTTTATGTGATGTCTGAGGATTTCAAAACCCATGATCCAGGAACTAAACCAATCAAATCAACACGTCTGTGAGTTCTGCTGCAACTTCACCTGTGAGTAGGCTCAAGACAGTAGTGTTTGTGTCTGAAGCCTACATGCGCCTGGGCTCCATTCTCACCGCTACAGCAGACCCAGTGATGGAGTAAGGGGAAATAGAACATTAAATCAGTAAACTTATTTCAGGACTTCCTTCGTTTGAACCCTAAGCAAGAATTACTCTTGACTATTACCTATTAACTAACATATTGATTTTATGGCATGTTATTTATCCTTTAGGATATGGGAAATTATAAAAAAAACAAAACCCTGAGATGAATGTGAGCAGTTTCATTTTTCATATAGGATTCATACTGATTTGTATTAATACCTAGATCACACAATTGAGTTGTCACTCAACTTGATCCTGCTCCTTGTTAACTTATAGGTTTGTAAATTTTCGCCTTAACATGTACAAGATGTTCTAGGCATTTTGGAGAAAATGGGTTCCTTTCAGTGTAGCCTTTTGTAAAAAAATTACAAAAGGTAAAATCATTCATTGATTTTTTTTTTGGCATTCCACCAAAAAGAAATTATAGCTATCTGACAGAAAACTTAGAAAAAATAAGCAGTCAGATAACATAGAGAATTATCAAACCTGTGATTATATGTTGTCAGAAAGATTCAATAAAGCCTTGTTCCCTTTGCGCATGCCCAGTGCTTGTGGTAGACATAGATTCTGTAAGTCTTAGTTGACATCATAAGCTCTAAGTCATGGGGGTGATAGAAGGGAATCTTGCAAGAACCCACCTGGTCTGGGAGAATGGGAAAGTGCTTTTGGTTTTTCTTCTGGCTAAAGGCCTGAGCCTCTCTTAGGCATGGCCATCACTGAGAGTTTGGTATGGAGAAGGTACACAGCACATTTTTGTTGTCTTTCACTAGGTCGGAGGTCATCATTCCCCTGTATTATCTAGACTTGCAGCTTGTTGGTTCAATATCTGTTTTGTGTCTAAGCATTCCTGCTGATGGACATTTGAATTATTAGCTGTTAAAGACAATACCCTACTACATCTCCTTGCATGGTCTTGTGGATATTTGTATGTTTCTGTAGCAGGTATTTCTGGAAGTGGAACAGTCAGGGTCAAAGAATATGTGTATTTTCAGCATGTTGTATGGATGTCAATGATAGTGATTCCTCCAGGAACACAGATGCTTTGTGCTTTGGGAAAGTGCGTTGTTTATCGGGAAGGTGGATAGAGTTTCTTCTGTTTAATTTCTTGTGCATGTGCAGACTCACAGAAATAGTTCTGCTCAAGTATTAATTGGAAGGTCATTGGTCTGATGATTACATACATAATGATGTAACTGTTATCATAATAGCAACAAGGATTTGTTTTATGAAAATTTCTATGTATTGGTTCCACTAATATATAATGTTGATACACAGAGAAGATAAAAATCAACGTTTTGTAAGTTTATTTTGTTAATGTTATTATGGGCTAAGCAGTTGGCTGAGCATTTTGTGTGTTATCTAATTTAGTCTTCACAAAATGACTTTATCATAGATCACCTTTTACTAAACTAGAAACCAAAGCCCAAGAATGTCTTTCTCCAAGATAACTGGCTAACACCTGATGAGCTGTGATTCCAAGCTGGCTCTCTTTTACCCTAGACCTGTTTACTTGATTGCCTGGTCTGTTTTTTATCATCCAGTTATCATCTGATGGTGAGAATCAGGGATGCCCCACAAAGAAAATTTGTGGTATGTCTAACATGAACACCCATGAAGACAATGTATCCATGGTGGCTTTCTCAATGAAAAAAAGAAACTAGGTATGTTCTAAAAAGTTCTGCTTGGTGGTCAGCAGGGACCAATGTTTTCCATGGTGTATTTGCAAAGGGTAAGGGTCCCCATCACATTTTCTTTCTCCCAGTTCTGAGGATCAACCCAAGACTCTGTCCATGATAGCCTAGCACTCTACCTCTGAGTCAAATCCCTAGCCTTCCCTTTCTACTATTTCTTGATGAAGGAGATGAGTTACTTTACATAGAGAAGACATAAATTATGGCAGAAACATTGCATGCTTCAGTGCAGAACAGAATCTGGCCATAGGAGCATCAAGATCTGCCTGATGGACCAGCTTGAGACCATGTCTGACTCTTGGGTGTGTCCCAGGAAGAGCTCAGGTGAAGATATAGACAGATAATTTTCAACTCCTAGAACTGGATTTGGTTTTTACACTCAAAATGTCTGACCTGAGTATCTGCCATTTGGATGTCTCTGTGGCCTCTTAGATATCTGCTTACCTCCGGCTCTTCTGAGAAGACATAGGAATAAGGAGTTGGGGAGAATAGTGTGGTATTGGTGTTATCATTACTGAAATTCCTTTGGTGTTTTAAGGCTTTTGGTTCAGGGCAACTGTGATGTCTAATGTTGGTTGTCAACTTGACTTCTCTGAGGAGAAGGATCCTCAGTTGAGGAATTGCCTCTGTCAGCTTGGCCTGTGGGTCCAGCTGTGGGCATTTTCTTGATAGCTAAATGATGTTGGAGGGCTCAGCCCACTGTGGGTGGTACCACCCCTAGGCGTGTGTCCTGGGCTCTATTCAGATGGCTGAAGTTGAGTTTGGAAACAAACCAGTAGGCAGTGTTCCTCCATAGTGTCTGCTTCAGTTCCTGACTCCGAATTCATGCCTTGGGTTCCCTTGATGGACTGGAATCCAAAGAAACCATTTCCTTCCCAAGTTGCTTTTGGTTACAGTGTTTAATCACAACAGAAACCAAAGTAGGACAGTTAGAGAACCGAAAAAGGAGAGGAATTGAGTGGTTTATGTCTCTAGAAAAGTCCAGATTAGTGCTCACAGCTCGTCTTCAGGATACAGTGTCAGTAGGACTTAGATTGCTGTTTCCATCCATTGGGTCTGTTGTCTGCTGCTGTCAGGCTCCTTTCAGACTGTGGGGTGGGCAAGATGATAGTGCCATGCATGGCTGGCTTTTGGTTCCTGGCCTCTCAACCAGAGGCATCATGAGAACTGGGAGGTTTTGGTGTTTTGTTTGTTTCCCCCAGCACCAGCTTAGAGAAAGAAAGCTCTGATTAGCGCCATATGACTATGTGCCGGTCCTTCAAGGAACTGTGGCAGATGGTTCTCTCATGTCGTGTGATGGGGAAGTGTTTGTTCCTGGAAGAGGGAGAAGAGGTATTACCAGAAAATCTATCAATGTAATCCATCATATATATAAACTGAAAGAAAAAAACCATATGATCATTTCATTAGATGCTGAAAAAGCATTTGACAAAATTCAACATCCCTTTATGATAAAAGTTTTGGAGAGATTAGGATACAAGGGTCATACCTAAATATAATAAAAGCTATATACAGCAAGCCGACAGCTAACATTAAATTAAACGGAGAAAA
>NC_022027.1:6003387-6009849 GCF_000317375.1 Microtus ochrogaster | reverse complement strand
TTCAATATATATATATATATATAACCTTGACCATCACAGCAAAGTTAATAACCAGGCCTTGACCACTCACAAAGGTCTTTGATAACCTTTAAAAAAACTTTAAATTTTTAATTACTTTTCCTTATTTCATTTTCTGTGTATAATAAGTGCTTTGCACCATATGAATGCCTGGTGCCCAGAGGCAAGAAAATGGTGTTGGATCTCGTGGAACTGGAGTTACAGACAGTTGTGCTCTGCCAAGTGGGTACTAGAGACCGAACCTGGGTCCTCTGTAAGAGCAGCCAATTTTCTTAACCGCGGAGCCATCTCCAGCTCTTAGGAAAAAAAAATAATCAAAGGCTACCAAACATTGGATAAAAGTTATGAACTTAAAAATTAAAGATCAATGCAAATATTTAGGAAAGAAAGGAATGCGAAGAAAATAGAATTGGGAAGAAAGCCGATGGGAAAAAATAATAAATCTCTTTAGATGAATGAGAGCTAATACTATAATGCGTAGACGTGGCAACAAAGTGAGACAGACATTCTCTGCATTTTAAAGAGCTTTCCAAAATACAAAATTTGTTAGTAGAAATAAAATTCAATAGGTTTGCACAATAAAAATGAAAAATATATAAGAAAATAGATAATGATGATACATAAAACAGGATTTTCATTACTCATCCAGGAAATTACAAAAAGACTTTCAAACAGAGAGACTGAAAAAGAAGACCTTACCACCACAGCAATGGTTGTATAGGCTGAAGGATCTAGGACTTTGACAGGAAAAGGCCCAAGCTAAGACATATTAATGTTAAATTTCAGCATGTAAGGAATAAAGAGACATTCAGAAAAACTTTGCAGACAGCAACAACAAAAACAAAGTAGAGATTCTGCTTTGTTAATGTCCTCAAATCCAGAAGAGGCTTTCATTTGTTTTTGAAGGCTGGGTAGATAACCCAGGGGCTGAAATGTTTGTTGTGTGTCTTGGTCAGGGTTTCTATTGCTGTGAAGAGACTCCATGACCATAGCAACTCTTTTAAAGGGAAGGATTTCGTTGGGTAGATTATAATTTCAAGGGTTTAGTCCACTATCATCATGGCAGGGCACGGTGGCACACAGACAGACATGATGCTAGAGATGGAGCTGAGAGTTCTACACTTTGATTCACAGGCAACGGGAAGTGTGTCACTGGACATAGCTTGACCGTGGGAGACCTCAAAGCCCACTCTCACAGTGACACATACTTCCAGCCAAGCCACGCCTACCTCCAGCAAGGCCATGCCGTAAAACAGTGCTACTCCCAATGGGGGCCGTTTTCCTTCTAACCGCCACATTCCACTCCCTGGCTCCCATGGGCTTGGAGCCATAGCATAGTGCCAAAAAGCATTCAGTCCAACTTCAAAAGTCCCTACAGTATATAACAGTCTCAGGCGTATTTTAAAATCTAAAGTTCAAAGTCTCTTCCAAGATTCATGCAATCTCTTAACTGTAACACCCATAAAATCAAAATCAAAAAGCAGATCACATACTTCCAAATATAATGGCACAGAATATACATTACCATTCCCAAATGGAGGGAAGGGAAGTTAGCGAGAAATACTAGACCAAAGCAAGATCAAAAATCAGCTGGGCAAACTCCAAACTCTGCATCTTCATGTCTTCTGTCAAAATGCTCTTCAGATCTCCAACTCTGTTCGGGTCTGTTGACTGCAACACACTTCTTTCTCTGGGCTGGCTCCACTTCCTTAGCAGGTCTCCTCAGCAGGTGTCCCAGTGGCTCTAGCAGCTCTAACACCTTGGGGTCTCCAAGACAATCCAGGCTTCAACTTCACAGCTTCATGCAATGGCCTCCCTAGGCCTCCATTCAGGGACATCCCTGACACATGTCTGGCTTCAGCGACTTTCCTTAGGCATGAAGGCAAATCTATAACCTGTTTCTTCTATCCTTAACTCTAAAGTCAGAATCATGTGGCCAAACTTGCCAAGTTTTGCTGCTTACTGGGGCTAAACATGTCCCCTTCATTCAATTACATCTTGACCAGATTTCTGTTTCTGACTTTGATCACCTAAGCTTGGCTGTCCGGAAACTCAGGGACCCACTTGCCTCTGCTTTCCAGAGTACTGGGATTAGTTTGTGTACTACTACCCCTGGCTCTAACTTTTCTTTAATTCCTTAACTGGCTGGGATCTTGCCCTGAGGTCATCCCTGCCTTTGTTCCATTCCTTAATCTGTTTATCTCTTGCCCATAGGATTTAGCTCCATTCTACTTCCTGGTGCTCCTTTTCTTCCCAAATTGTACATTTTGTATTTTTCTTTGCTCAGTTAGTTCCTTTTCATTATATATCTCACTAGAGTTAACTAGCACTAAATAACCACACAACAGTCTATACGAGGCTGTTTTGAGTTTCCTCTGCCAAAGGGATTAATCCAAATCTCTTACTTTAGCCTCTGACAGACTATACAAATGAGGGCAAAAAACAACCACATCCTTCACCAGAATATCACAAGAACAAGCTCTAAGCAGCACACTAAAATTCTTCGCCTCGGAAAACTCTTGAGCTTGGCCCCCACAGTTCACATATTCCATGTTCTACTTGTATGGCCCACTAAACAGAGCTTAATCCATTCCACTGCTTTCCTAACCTAAAGTTCCAAAGTCCAAATTCCTCCAAACAAAAACATGGTCAGGCCTATCACAGCAGTACCCCAGTCCCTGGTACCAACCTTCTGTCTTAGTTAAGGTTTCTGTTGAACCCTAATTCAACCACAGCATTTCTTATAACAGAAAACATTTAACTGGGGTGGCTTAAGATTTCAGAGGTTTAGTCCATTATCATTATTGCGGGACATGGTGGCATGCAAGTAGACATGGTGCTGGAGAAGGAGCCGAGAGGTCTACACTTGATCCATAGGTAACAGGAAGTGAACTGTCTCACTGGGTGTAGCTTGAGCATAGGAGACTTCAAAACCCATGCCCACAGTGACACACTTCCTCCAACAAAGCCATACCTCCTAACAGTGCCATTTTCTTTCAAACCACCATGCTGTGCATGTATAAAGACCAGAGCTGTGATCCTCAGCACCCATGTACCATCCAAACCTGGTCTCATGCACTGCAGCACTGGAAAAAAGGGACAGAGGCAGGCAGACTCCGGAAAATTGCTGGCCAGCTAGCCTAGCCCAGATACTAAGCTTTGGATTCAGTGAAATCGTGTCTCAAAAGTTTATGTGGAGCATAGAGGGAGACACCTCTACCTCTGACCCCCACCAGTGTATGCAGAAGCTAGGGATATCTTTGAGTTTTTAGAGTGTTGACCTATCGTACACACGGCCTTGTGTGTGACTCCTAGCACTTTCATGCGTAGGGCATGGTGGTGTGCATGACCTTAGGAGTTAGAGGTAAGACATCAGAAGTTCAAGGTCATCTTCAGATACTGTTTTCCTTACTATTCTATTGCTGTGAAGAGATACTATGACCAAGGCAATTTATAAAAGAAAGCATTTAATAAGGGGCTTGCTTATGGTGTCAGAGGGTGAGTCCGTAGACCTCATGGTGGGGAGCATGGTGATAGGCAAGCGTGACATGGCGCTGGTGCAGTGGTGCTGGTGCTGTGGCTGAGAGCTCACATCTGATTCACAAGCAGGAGGCAGAGAGAGAGAGAGAGAGAGAGAGAGAGAGAGAGAGAGAGAGAGAGAGAGAGAACTGGAAATGGCATAGGCTTTTCAATCTCTAAGACCACCCCTGATGACATACCCTCTTCAAAAAGACCACACCTGTCAGTCCTTCCTAAACAATCCATCAAGTGGAAAGCAAACTTTCAAACATATATATGTGTATATATAATACATTCATACATATGTATATATGTATGTATGTATGTATGTATGAGCCTATGGGAGGCCATTCTCATTCAGACCACCACAGCTACTTAGTAAATTCCAGGCAAGCCTAGGATACATGAGCCCTGCCTTGTGAAAAATTTTATATTTACTTTGTACTAAGCCTCTATCAAGTGACCAGCAATAAAATAAAATAAAAGACATCACTAAGCGTGGAGACATGAGTCATTGGTAAAGTATCTGTCTAACAGCCTTTGGGTCCAAGACAGACTGCACATGCGTCCTGCGACTTCGGTGTGCAGGAGACTAACGCTCTAGGTTTCTGTACCAAGAACAATGATGGAAGCATATGTCTCAGAATGTTAGGCAACTACTGTTAGCCAATACATTATGATATATGAGTGATTCTAATATTGATAAGAAGACACAGTATTGCAACATAAGACAACATAGTATTGCAGGGATTGGAGGCCATCTAGGATGGACCCCTCCCTTGTGATCTATTTTGGACCCCAGGTCCCATTTCCCTGGGAAAGGCAGAATCACAATTGCCCCTTCCTTAGGACTTAAAACACTATGAAAATATGTAGTTATCAGGGTTGTGCTGAGCCCCATTAAGAAAAAGCTACTTCCTCCTGGTCCAAAGAATAAAATCTGAGCTCTAGTGCTGGCCTTGGGTGGAGATGTGACATTCTGATCTGCTCCAAAAAGTAGACCATTGCGTCCAGCTAGATCTGTCAGTCACCTGACCAGAGACCAACCTTCCGGAAAGGAGAGCCAGTTCACAGGAAGGCATACTGAGCAGATGGAGGAATAAAGCAGCCAGGCCCCCTAAGTCCTTCCGGAACCTCTCTCAGAACAGCCCTGCAAGCCTGCTTGCTTCTCTAGCTCAGAAAGCTTGACGTTTTCCTTGTCATTCAGATACTGGTCACGAGCCTAAGCATGCTTTCCTGGTACTGAGGCTTCTTCCTCTGAGCCCCTCCCACCCTGCCATGGAGGTGTGAGGTTCCCGACAACCCTGAGCGGAGTGTGCAGTTTAAGCATAGTGTAATGAAAAGCACTGGGCTGCCAAACACACTGAAAACAGTGACCTGGAGTGAACTCGTCTTTAAGGCTGAGAAGCAAGAAGACAATTCTGGAAGTCACAAACTGAGGACGATACAGCACATCTTCAGAAAAGTGATGCATATCCAATGCAAGCCTTTAAAATATTCCAGGAATTCTCACAGCCCAAAGGCCCACTCCCCTGCCCTCGTTCTGGAGCTAGACATCCAAATATCATCCTGTTCCTCCTACTTTCCCCCCAGAAATCTCCCTGTCTTGTTGTGGAGTGTTCTTCAGTGAGGACTGTTTGGACATGAGTTTAAGCCAGTAGAAAATCTTTATTAGGCAGCCTGTGACTACACTGAGTGTTCAGAATCCCAGTGTAGCCCCAAGCCTTTCTCAGGCTGAGCTTTTAAGCACAAAAAGCATGACCTGGTTTTTGACATAAGTTAGTTAGCAAGAACAGTTAGCCAGAAGCAGACTACAAAGGCCAAAAAGCGATGTTAGTACAGTTACAGATTTTCCCAGAACTATGGACTTGGATGGATTTGTTTCTGTCTTGGCAAGTGCTGCTGTCCAGTTGCTGAGTTTCGCAGCCTGAATGGTACTTTATGGAGTCAATTGTGAGACTATCCGAGGGCCTACTAAGGTCTGGGGCCTGTGATGGTCTTCCTTAGGGTCACTAGTGCTGTGATGGAACAGCATGGCCAAAGCGAATGGAGAGGAAAGGGTTTGCTCACAGTTCCATATAACAGGTCGTCATCAATAGCAGTGAGGGAGAGAACTCAAGCAGGACAGGAACCTGGAGGCAGGAGCTCATGCTGAGGGAGGGGTGCTGCTTCCTGCCTTGCTCTTCATGGCTTACTTAGTCCTCTTTTCTATAGAACCCAGGACCACCAGCCCAAGAATGGCCCCACCCACAGTGGCCTGCACACTTCCATATCTTTTACTAAGAAAATGCTAGACAGGCTTGCCCAGCTTTATAAAAGCATCTTCTCAATTAACCAGAAGAGCCAGTGATATAGTTAGAAGTGATGAGAGTTGGAGGGCTCATGGTATCAATTATAGTCCTATATCTCCAGGCCAGATAATGAGGAGAGTGGGGGATAGGAAATGGGGGGTCCAGCTCAAACATCTCACTTTTTGTTCTCGTCAGACCCTCAGGGAATTGAGTGATGTCCACCCATACTGGGGAAGCCGTCTGCTTTACTCAGCTCACCAACTCAAACGCTAATCCCTCCTGCAAATCCCTGTAGGTACCCCAAGCATAATGCTTATCTTGTTATCTGGGTGTCCAATGGCCCAGTGAAGTTGTAAAATCGGGCCCAGGGCACCATAGATGTGGAACTTGGGTAGGGTGTTTAGGATCTAAGGACCCTGGAGAAAAGATCCTTTGTAGAGAACAATGTAGCGTTTACATTTCAAGCATTCCTATGAAACCCGTTCAAATGGTCCAGTTACTACCGGAGATGAGAAGGTATGTGAATAGACAGAAGGGATGACAATGTAGCAGTATCTTCCCGTGATACAGAAGGGATGACAATGTAGCAGTATCTTTCCGTTATACAGAAGGGGCGACAATGTAGCAGTATCTT
>NC_022027.1:6000996-6003287 GCF_000317375.1 Microtus ochrogaster | reverse complement strand
TCCCGTGATACAGAAGGGACGACAATGTAGCAGTGTCTTCCTGTGATACAGAAGGGATGACAATGTAGCAGTATCTTCCCGTGATACAGAAGGGATGACAATGTAGCAGTATCTTCCGGTGACACAGAAGGGACGACAATGTAGCAGTCTCTTCCCGTGATGCAGAAGAGGGCGATGGAGAAATGGAATTAGGCAAGTTCAAAGATATGATGTCTGAGAAAATTTTCAGAATTGATGGAAAACATTGACCCTCATATTTAAGAAGCTCAAATAATTCCAATCAGGATAGGTAACAAGAAATTCACATCTAGTCACCTAACAGCGCACCTGTAGATATCTGAAGATGAAGAGAATATAGGAACAATCTGCCAGAGAAGACCGTTGGAAGACACGTTATCATCACAGAGGGGCAGTTCCATAACTGACTTCTCAGTGGGAACAGTGGAGGGGCAGAGGGAGAAACAAAGATGCGGAGACAGTGAAAGCCCTCCGAGGATTTCCTGCCAGTGTGCTTAGGGTCCCCCTGCAGCAGAAGGCAGCCAAAGCTGTAGGGTGTCACACACTAAACACGTGGGCCCATGAACATCGACCGTGTTAATCAATAGTCATGTCCTGGTAAGCTTAAAGGTGCAAATTTAAAATATGTGATAATAATAATAGCATTCTAATTCAAAGGACTTAAGGAACCAAATGAGATCCATCCTCTCCCCTCTGCTATGAAACAAAGGGAGCATATTTCTATGAGAAAAAGAATCTGGGACAAAGGAACTGCATGGAGGTTCCCCTGCACCCTGGAAATACAGATTTTCTGAATACAGAGGACGAGGCTTAGGGTTGTGGATAGCAACCAGTGGTACTGTTTTTAATCTCAGAAATGCTGAGTTTGGTAATCAGTGTATTTGAGGTTCATGCCAGTGAAGTTAATCCCGGTGCATTTTAGAGAGTAGGTTTTAGATTCTGAGCATTATGATTTAATTCCTGTATTAGTCTTAGTGGCAGTAAGTCTGAATACCCAGGCTGATCATCGACGAGAAATTACTTCCCATATGGTTACTTCATCTGAGAATATGAGTTTAAATGGATTCTGAATGTGATAGTTCTCCAACTTCGTGCAATGGACTTGTTCAGTATTTGTCAGGGGCCACCTTTTGGGGTGACTTCTGTGGCAATCCCAGTTGCAGTATGTTCATATGTTCCGGGACAGGGGCATGAGGATTAGAAATGTCAGGTAGGAGGAACAGAGGTAAGAAAAAGACACAGAGACATAGGATAGAACTCAGTGCCTGCTCATACTGGCTTTCGAGTTCTAAGTTTTCCTGTGTTTAATTTTCCATACACTTTATACCCTAATACAACAGGGGGGAAGAAGGCAAAAGACTGATTTAACATGCTACAAAGGACAACCAGAACAGTTGCTTGCCCCAATACTTGAGACATCAAGCAAATATATCCAGAGTTAAGCATTTTGTTGTTTAGACAGTGAACATGCCCTAGACCAAGTATCCTGAAGGCAAGTACTCCCTAGGTCAAACCTTCTATTTCAAAAGAAGGAGCAGAAGTTTGCTTGAATTCTCTGACCTTTGGTCAGGGTGGAGTGGATCTACCTCTATGTGCTATCTTAATGTCCAAAACACCAAGCAACCACACCATAGGTCAGGGTGTAGCCACACTTGTTGTCAACAAATTTGAGTGAGCAAAATAAACTCAAACTTGCTGACCTTCAGACAAGGAGGAATAGGTTCACATTTTTGACCCCCCAAATTCCTCCCTTTTTATTAATTTTACTAAAGCTTCTGTTACAGGACAGATGACTGTGTCTGTCTTGGGGTTTGTGTTTCCATTTTTCAGACTTACCCTTCATTGGTATATACATTTTGTCATGTTTGGCCTGGGAGAAAAGGATCTTGCCCGTCTCTGACTACCAGTCCTTGTGAGTCGAGGGTTAAGGGAGAAAACACTCTAGGTGCCCTGCACCTTTGAACCAACTTTTCGTCAATAGAGTTTACTCATAAGGAGAGGATCATGCGCAGGCAGATAATGCTTTGTGACATACGTGCTCCTATGGCTGTAATATCTCCTAATAAAGGAGTGGAGGATGGTCAGGGGTGGGGTTGTCTTCTTAAATTGGCCTAGGATATCTTTAACATTTTTTAGCTATAATCAAAATCCAAATTTTGACCAATGCCAGCTGGATTATGACTCGAAAAGCAGGGGATAAACCCGGACTCTCTGAATATGGCGGACAATGAGGGCTGCTGAGAAGCCAAGGACAACGGCACTGGGTTTTTGAT
>NC_022027.1:5992857-6000448 GCF_000317375.1 Microtus ochrogaster | reverse complement strand
CTTGGGAGGCAGAGGCAGGTGGATCTCTGTGAGTTCGAGACCAGCCTGGTCTACAAGAGATAGTTCCAGGACAGGCTCCAAAATCACAGAAAAACCCTGTCTTGAAAAACCAAAAAAAAAAAAAAAAAAGGTTTCTATGATGGGTGAGCTATGAGTCTTTTTCTCTCCTAATGTTCATTTTTACTTTTAAGTTTCAGAGATAAGTTTGAATTGTCCCAGCCTCTGAGCAGTGGCAAAAACCTTTAGGCTGTCCCTCCGTATTTCTGAAGAGGGGCTTCAGTCACTCTTTGTAATGAGTCTTTTTTCCCCCAGAGGGGAAAATTGAGGTCTTAGTTTTTAGGTCCTTTATTTTAGCATCAGATTGAATACCATACTGGCAAAATGACTTTTGTGTCCCAAGATATAGTATGGATAAACTGTCAGATATTCAGTCAGTGTCTTTGGACAAGACACACCAAGGTCTGGAAGTTTGTGTAGTAGGTCCACCAAGAATCTGGGAATCACCAGTCATTACCATGATCTTCTTTCCCTTCTTAGACTACAGCATGATGTTGTAAGACAGTTAGGAACATTTTGGCAGTGGTGGTGCACACCTTTAATCCCAACACTCGGGAGGCAGAAGCAGAGGCAGACAAACTTTTGTGAGTTCAAAGCCAGTCTGTTCTACAAGAGCTAGTTCCAGGACATGCTCCAAGGCTACAGAGAAACCCTGTCTCAAAACAACAACAGCAACAACAAACAATTTTTTTTCTAATCTATGTGGCAAGTAGAAAAAGATCTCCTGAGCAAATTAAGAGTGTGGGGATCATGGGAGAGGGTAGAAGGGAAGGGGAAGGAAGGGAGGGGAGCAGAGAAAAATATATAGCTCAATAAAAACAATTAAAAAAAGAAAGTTGGGAACCCCTTTTGCCTCTTCTCTGATGTCATCAGGGCTGGCATCCTTCTGCTGTATACATCGGACCAGATGTTCCAGAAACCATTGTGAACATCCTCCTGTGAAAAAACACAGACATAACCTCGACCCCAAATAAATACAGGGTCGAGTTCTTTCCATAATCCAGTGCAAGGGTCTCTCCACCTTGCTTTAACAAAGGTCGCCTTGGTGCCATCATGCCAAAATCTATCAGCAGCAGACTGCTCACAGTATCCGCACTTGAGAAGTTTAGAGTAAAAAGGGCATGATTTAAGGCATTAAGTGGCAATTGAGGGCATAATCTCCCTGATTTTATCTTTTGAAGCTAAGTTGTATGGGCACATTAATTGCATGCCTTTTTAGAGACAGCATTTTGTTTAGCAGCTTTTGTGAGCTGTGTGGGGAAATTAGAATCATTACTCCCCTTAATAATCTTATGGAGGGGCTTAAGATTCCCTGTAAACAACAATAAATAGAACCATAGCCATTGAGTAGTTTTTTAGATGTTTGTAGGCTATCTTTCTAACTTACTCTGCAAGTTTGTTAAAGGTTAACAGTGGCTGCCAGCTTTATTTTTTCCCCCCAAAATGTGTTTGGGCTTACAACTTCGTATTTCTCTATTCCTGGCCTGGACCCTTTCTTTCTTTCTTTCTTTCTTTTTTAAATTTATTTATTTATTAAAGATTTCTGTCTCTTCCCCACCACCACCTCCCATTTCCCTACCCCTCCCCCAATTAAGTCACCCCACCCCGGCCCGAAAAGCAATCAGGGTTCCCTGTCCTGTGGGAAGTCCAAGGAACCCCCACCTCCATCCAGGACTAGCAAGTTGAGCATCCAAACTGTCTAGGCTCCCACAAAGCCAGTACGTGCAGTAGGCTCAGAAACCCATTGCCATTGTTCTTGAGTTCTCAGTAGTCCTCATTGTCCGCTATGTTCAGAGAGCCTTTATTTCTATATTCTGTTTTTAGACTCTCCACTTGTAGTCTCATATCTGAGAGTGTTTGATGTTCGTTTGCTCTGTCATTGTGACGTTAAATCTGTTAACTATTAAACTAGGTTGTTCATGTCTTACATTTTCTTATTATATACTAGTATTTTCCCTTTTAAAAATAATAAGTAACTTGTGAGGAAATGCCTTGAAACTAAATATGTATCTAAATTTCTCATCAAGCCTGTTCAACCCCCAGATTTAGTATGTGTTGTA
This sequence comes from Microtus ochrogaster, assembly GCF_000317375.1. NCBI lineage: Eukaryota > Metazoa > Chordata > Mammalia > Rodentia > Cricetidae > Microtus > Microtus ochrogaster. The sequence continues at coordinate 5,998,331 of NC_022027.1, read as the reverse complement.
ATTTAAATATGAATTGATAACTTAATGGGTTGTTTACTCCCTTTCCATCTGCGCTAATTGACATTCGGCTATAAAGAGCTACTTCCTGCTATCATTCATTTTGATATAAATTATAAATTTATTTTCTACGTCTGTTTGGTAGAGCTCAATAATGTTTTTAGCATTTTATTACCTTTTGACATCATTAGTGGCTCTAGGGTCATCTTGTACCTACCCTTCTCCAGCACTCATATGGGGGTGGGGTACCTAAATTGAGGTTCTCAGGCCATACATGTACATATGAAACATACACACACATGGAACACATGTACACACACATGCATACATATATGAAGCACATACACACATATACAGAGCACATATGTACATACATGTACACACATATATAACATATACACATATATGCAGGAAAATTATCCATACACATAAAAAAGAATCTTAAAAAAGAAAAACAAAACAATTTTTCTTGGCTATAAAATGGTGGCTCTGCTTTGTAATCTTATCACTTGTGAGAATGGGGTATGTGGATAGAGATTTTGAGGTCAGCCTGGGCTACATGGTAAGCACCAGGTCAGCCTGGGCTGAATTATGAGACCCTGTCTCAAAAGACAAATAACTCTGATATTTGCTCTAAGGAATACTGCTGATTCTTGATATTTGTGGCTGACAGAGCTGTGAATACAGTACCCACAGGTTCAACAGCCATGGATTCAATCAACTCTGGACAGAAAATACAGGGAAAATTGTGTCTGTACTGCATGTTAACTCCACCCCCTAAACAATTAGTGCATAGGAAGTGGTTTAGTTGGATACCTACCTTTCTGTGCAAGCCGGAGAACCTCAATTTAGGTGCCCCACAACCACATGAGTGCCTGTAATTTCAGACTGGGGAAGTTGAGACAGGGGGATTCTCGGGGCTTGTTGACTAGCTAGTCCAGTCTCTTGCAGACCTTCAGCTTCAAGGAGAGACACTGCTCAAGAAATATGGCAGAAAAACCATTGAGAAGGACACCTAAGCATCACCCACGGTCTTCACATGCACACGCTCATATGTGCACACGCACCAGGTGTGTGGGAGGATGTATGTAGGCTGTATGTATATATTACGTACCATTATATACCAGCCAGGAGACTTTGGGCATCTGCAGAGCTTGTGTCTACTGGTGTGCTAGAGCCACTACCCACAGATAGAGAGGGGCAGCTGTATCTGTGCACACTTATAGATTAAAAGACACATGTTGGAATCGTGAGTTTATTTGTACAGATACTACCAATTCCACCATAGCTCTCCACCCCAAATTCTTCTTTATCTTTTCCCAGTTCGTATTTGTGTTTATCTTCTGCAGTGAAAAGCCTGGCTCACAAAAAACATCCATCCATCCATCCATCCATCCATCCATCCATCCATCCATCCATCCATCCTTTGTCTGCCTATCACCCACTCTTCAATACTCTTCCATACACATGAAATAATTACAGGATTGTTGAAAGGCATTATCCATAAGAACAAATCTACAAAGAAAACGTCAAGATTTACTTTTGTGTCTTTTGTCCCTTTTTGATCTTTTCACTCAGGTCCTATTATATAGACTGTGCTGACCTAAAGCTTACGGTGACCCTTCTGCCTCCACCTTTATTTCTCTTTATGCTGAGGTTAAATTTACTGTTTCCTGGGGCTGGTGGATAGCTCTTTCAGTCAAGGGCAGCACTTGCCTCATAAGCATGGTGACCTGAGTTCAATCCCTAGCAGGCGTGTGATGCCAGGATGGGCTTGTAATTCCAGAGCTGGTGAGGCAGAGCCAAGAGAACCCAGGGCTCAAAGTCAACCAGTCTAAGAGAATTGATGCGCTGTAGGCTATTGAGAGACCCTTCTCAACGGAGGTAGATGGCGTCCCTGAAGATGACACCTAAGGTTGGCCTCTATTCTCCACACCCACAAGCAGACAGTTGTGTTCTCCATTAACACAGACACACACACACAGACACACACACAGACACACACACAGACACACACACAGACACACACACAGATACACACACAGACACACACACACAGACACACACACAGACACACACACAGAAGCACACACACACACACACACACACACACACACACACTTGTGCACCCCATGAACTCATGGATACACTTGTGTAGCCCCTTGAACTCATAATGTATATGCTTGTGCACCCTTTTGAACTCATGCACACGCACTTGTGAAGCCTCTGTGAACTCACGCACACACGCACACACACACACACACACACACACACACACATTTGTTAGGAAGCTGGGTGTGACAGGATAGAGAATTAAGAGTTCAAATCTAACCTCGATAGTCAGACCCATCCTAACAGCAGCAACAAACAACAAATCCATTTGGACAAACCATTTGGAACCACTGTTTTAACTCAAGCATGGTAGTTTCCTGTTGAGTCCTCCTCTTCCTGGGTGGACTTCTCTGTTTGTTTAGGGTGTGTGCACACCACCGCGAGCACGTGTAGGTCAGAGGGTGGCTGGTAGGTGTTAGTTCTCTTTCCCTGTGGTTCTGGGGCTAAACTCGGGCCAGCAGACCCACTCAGACGTCTTTCAGGCTTGTTAACTTTGAATGTGTGTAGAACTGTGAAATAGTTCAGCTCTTCAGGACTATGAGAAGAGAAATGACATAAAGTATCAAAGTATTATTTGTAGAGGTTAACGATCTGTTTCTGTTGAGACCGTTTTATTATGTAGCCTGAGCTAGCTTTGAACTCAGAGTTCTACCTCAAGCTGACGAGGAGATTTCAGGCACAGGTACATGTCATTGTACCGAGAAGTAGCCTGCTTTCAAGAACACTAAAAATTTAAAATCAAGCGTAGCCTGCAGCTGGACACCTCTTTGTTGGATGAGTGGGTGATCGTCCTCTAACCAATGTATAGAAAATACAACAAAGGAAAGTTTAAATCATCTCCACTCCCCTACCAGGAGCCCAATGGTGAGTGTAGTTCAAATGTTAAGGTCCAGACTGAGTATAACCTTAGTTTAATTAGAAAAAGCATCAGCATGCCAGAGAGCCATGTGCTTGGAAAAGCCATGGCACTTTCCCTGTGTGACACTAGGGGGCGCCCTGGCTCAGATGGTGTGTAGCCGTTCCTGCCAGGCTGAGGACTCCCCGAAATTATTTTGGTGTCTGTCCCATCACTTAGGGTTTCCAGTCAGGAATGGCGCGGGTGCTGAGAGATGCTTGCTGCTTTCTCCATTTGATTTTTGTCTCCTTGCTCCCTAGGTTGTGAAGAATGGCTCAGTTAAGGAACCTGTCCAAGGTTGTAATTCACTTAATCCCCTGTAACTATTTGCACATTTTACTTTCGAATTATAACAGCCAAATGCGTGTATGCTTGGAGGAGAAGATCGAATGCAAATAATTTCTGAATGCCAATCAAGTGGCCTAAAGTAGAGAGTAGGAGTGTAATTAGGCACATATTATGGAATCGGAGAGCCCCAAATGAGAGCCATTTAAAATAAACATGAAATTAATGAGATTAGGCCAAAGGGAAGAACTAAAGTGATAATTAGCATCTGAGTCCCAAAATCATCGTAAGTAAATTCATTATTCGTGTTGTCACAGAACCTTGAGGGTACGCCACTGGTGGAGGAATTTGAGGGAAATTAACCAAATCGTGTCGGTCTGCTTCTTGCGGGCCTTTTCTCGTTGTCATTCAATGGCTACAGTGTAGTCTTCCTGTGTGAACTTTGGAGTGGAGAAATTAAATTGTGTGCTTCTCAGTCAGCAGGCAAGGATGGATGGGCTGTGTATCAGTGCTTTAAGGATGTTACCTGCCTTATCCGTGCAGTGATTAACTCAATAATATCCCACCCAGAGCAGAAACAAGCCCATTTGGAGAGGCAGTGTTGCGAGCCTCCTTTCTGCCCAGGAGAAGACGACCTCCCTCCCTCACAAGGTCTTCTGCACAGCTGTGGCCTTGAGTTTCCCTGTATCTGGGCTTGTTGACATCCAATTACACACATATCAGTGGCCAATGCTTTCTGCTTTAGGTGGGTATTTCAGGTTTTAATACTTTTGCCTTTATTAGAATTTTTCTAGCCCATTCTTTTTTAAAAACAAAATTAATCTATCTAGATGTCATCTAGATATCTAATGTGTATGAGTACTCTATCTGCATGTATGCCTGAATGCCAGAAGAGGGCATCAGATCCCACTATAGATGGTTATGAGTCACCATGTGATTGCTGGGAATTGAACTCAGGTCCTCTGAAAGAGCAGCCAGTGCTTTTAACCACTGAGCCATCTCTCTAGCCCTCTACCCCCCCTTTTTTAAATCAAAATGTATTTTTTGTCTATCTTAGTTGGTATGAAAAAATGATCACATTTTAAATCCAACTGATTAGAGTGATTTTAGAAACAGCAAATATTTTTATATTTTGTCTCTCAATTCTTAGCATAATTATGTGAACACGTAAATGTTTTCAGAAATTGTTTATTGTTTAAAAATTCTGTTCTAGGAGAATTGAAATGCTGGCACAGCTTATATTTTTGGTATGGTCCTTCATTATTTTAAAGCTTTCTAGACAGCAGCTCAAAGTTGCTATGTGTTGTGTACTTATTATTTTAGTATTTAATTCCATATCTGCTATTTTGAATTGTTGTGATTGATTTGCTGTGTTAATTCTTTCCCTACAAGTTTGAGTAAAAAACTTTTTATTGATCATAGTTCCTACAGGACTGGCATCACAGAAACACTTGAGTCAATTATTACTTTGTAATGCTATATATTTATCTTTGAGACTGAGCTAGGCTGTCCTCAACTTGCAACTTTAGTCTTGCAGCAAAGTTCAAAGAATACAAAGAATTCTCATACGCCTTCCATTCAGATGTTACAGATGCCTGCTAATTTGCATATACATGTTTGCATTTCCATATTTCCATTAATGTTTTCTTACTCTTTGCCCCTTTCCTACTTTTCTGTTTGCTTTTCTCCTTTGTTTTCTTTGTCCTGTCTTCATCTTCCCGTCTGTCCTTCTATCTATCCAGCTACCTGCTCACCAGCCCACATGTCTATACTTCGATGTAACAATTTTTATGTACATGCACTGAGATATGTATTTTTAATGAATCTCTTGATAGTAAGGCTGATGACTAATGATTTGCCCTCTAAGTATTTTGATGTGAAGTTCCTAAAAACAAGATTGTTCTTTTGCATAACCATGGCACACTTCTCAAAATCAATAAATTTTTAAAACATTACTGTTCTTTGATCTAAAGACACATTTTTGCAGTTATCCCAATTATGGTCTCTAGAGCAAAAGAAAATCTCATGTCATATGTTTGATTCATTTATCTTGTAGTCTTATGTTTATTTTATCTAGAATATTCTTCATTCTTGTCTTTCATGGCCTTGATAGTTTTGAAGAGGCCAGTTATTGGGTAGAATGACTCCCAGTTATTGGGTAGGATGACTCCCAGTTATTGGGTAG
>NC_022027.1:5988632-5992567 GCF_000317375.1 Microtus ochrogaster | reverse complement strand
CTCCCAGTTATTGGGTAGGATGACTCCCAGTTATTGGGTAGAATGACGCTCAGTTATTGGGTAGAATGACTCCCAGTTATTGGGTAGGATGACTCTCAGTTATTGGGTAGGATGATGCTCAGTTATTGGGTAGGATGACTCCCAGTTATTGGGTAGGATGACTCCTAGTTATTGGGTAGGATGACTCCCAGTTTCTTTTAGTCTCCTGTTTCCTCAAGGTTTGTATTAAAGAGTTGTGGCAGGAATGTCGTAGAAGTGATGTTTTCTTCTCAGGATGTATCAGGAGGCGATGATGTAACTTTGTCCTGTTTAGGTGCATGCCAGTTTTCAATACTGTAAAGTTACTGCTTTGTCCTTAGTAGCTGGTTGAGTATCTGTGGGAAGATGCTTTGAGAGTGTGAGCGTGTATTTCTCTCGAGTGTTGGCATCAACTGCTGTCTCATGACGTAATGAACTGTCACTATGGTAACGTCTAATTAGACATTGTGAATGTTCATTACATGGCTCTAGGGTTCGCTCTGTGCTTTCGTCAGCACATGCTTTTTCTACTACTTCTCACACATATCTTTATTAATACTTTTACAATAGTAGGATCATTTGCTGTCATTTATTTGCTATTGAAACTAATATTAGTATTAAGTATATTGATTAGTACTAGTAGACTAGTCCATTTAAATATTATCTTAGGGGAAAACCCATAACACCTGATAGTACTTCTCCTGTCCAAGTTACTCCTGTTGAACAAGGTGATCCAGGTAGGTTTTGTACAGCATCCACTTTCGTCTCTGTTTCACGAAGCATCTTTTTGTTTTTAAGATTTTGTTTGTTTGTTTGTTTGTTTATTTATTTATTATGTATAGAAAGTCTGCCTCCATGTATGCCTGCAGGCCAGAGGGCGCCAGATCTCATTACAGATGGTTGTGAGCCACCATGTGGTTGCTGGGAATTGAACTCAGGACCTCTGGAAGAGCAGTCAGTGCTCTTAACCGCTGAGCCATCTCTCCAGCCCATCATGAAGCATCTTGAGTACTCCTTTTGCACCACTGTTATGACAGAGTGTTAAGTGGTGCAGCATAAATGCAGTTCAGTTCGGTATCAGCATGACAGTCTGACAATCCATAATCTGCTCAGGATGCTGCGTCAGTGGAGAAGAAACTGCAGCATGAAGAAGTGCGGATTCTCATGAACCAACACAGAAATCCAAGAATTCACTTATTCTCCCGCCCCAAAGGATATTTCACAGGGTCTGCATTTCTGCTTGTCTACTTCAGTTCAGACCTGTGTAACACATGAGTAGAGTAGGCAGCCAGGGTTGTCTGGTGATTAGACAATGTGTAAACTATTACGTCTATATGTATATACTACAGTAGCTTTAGCTTTTGAAAACTGCTGTTAGAAATACCTTTAATTTAGTGTGGAATTTTGCTTGCCAATGTTTGCATGACATTGGATTCTGAGTGACGGAACTCAGGCCTTGTAGAGACTGAGCCATTGCTACCTAGGTGACCAACCGCTCTTCAATGTTGTTAGTATACCCTCTCAGAAGTGCTGTGGCGTGGGCGGGGCCGTGTTCCAAGGTCAGCGTGCATTTGGTAATTCTGTTTTAGTTCTCATCATAATTAGAAACAGGTCAGAAATCTCCTACCTTTTATGATTTATTGATTATTAAGAATATGGAAAACATTTTGTTTCAGCCTTAGTTGGCCTCAGAAGTGCTGCTCACTTATGTGTTCCTTTCCTAATCAGAGGCTCAGCAACCGTCAAAGAATTAGCGGATCCGGCGGAGCTCTGGTGACTTTGTGCTAGAACCGGCAGGCTGATGAAACGTCCCAAGGGTCATATGCAAGGGCTTTCCCTAGATGGTCCCCACCACTTCAGTTTCCGGAGTCAGAACTGAGGTTTTGAATGGACTCGGGACGTTTTTCAGGGTTCCTAGTGACACAGCAAGAGACCAGTTATAAACAGTCATTTGTCCTCCACTGGACAAGCTTTGTCATTGAATGCTCAATTTACACATCTGCGAAGGCAGCAGCACATTGGAGATGCTAACAGTGGGGTAGCACAGTGGAGATGCTAATAGTTGGGGCCCAGCGTCTGGTCCAAGCTCTGTGAGCAACTCCTTCCTGACCTTGCACAAGCCACCGCTTCCACTGCTGCTTTGTCCCCATTTGTGAAAATAGTAGATTAGTCCAGCATAGTAGATTAGTCCAGCACTGAGGATCCTTACAACCGGAAAACTCTCTCTCTCTCTCTCTCTCTCTCTCTCTCTCTCTCTCTCTCTCTCTCTCTCTCTTTCTCTCCCTCCCTCCCTCCCCCTTTCACTCTCGCTCTCTCTCTCCACCCCCTCTCTGTTTCTCCCTCCCCCATCCCCCCTCTCTCTGTGTCTCTCTCTGTCTCTCTCTCCCCTCCCCTTCTCCTCTCTCTCTCCCTCCCTTCCTCCCTCCCTCCCCCCACACACTGGTTCTACTTAAAATTATCTCTGTTGGAAAACCAATGAAATTTTATCATAAAGGAAAGTGTGCTTTACTGGTTTCACTGTCAGGTGCTCATAGCTCTCTATGTCATGGTGATGTGGATATGGAAGATTTGCATAAAATTTTGACTGTGGAGTTGGAGAGTTAAGGACACTGGCTGCTCTTCCAGAGGAGCCTAGTTCAATGCCCAGCACCCACATGGCAGCTCACAACTGTCTGTAAACCCAGTTCCAGCAGCTACAACACCCCACACAGACATACATGCAAGCAAAACACTGACACATACAAAACAAACTCATTTGGAAATAAAAGGAAATCTGTCTTAAAAAGTGTTTCTTGTTATGACATGGACACTGGCCCTTAGTTCATAGTGGTGGCTGGCTTTCTCACCCTTTAGTTTCTCTAGTAGGTTTTAGGTTAGGATTCTTAGGGGAACTTGGCCCCTCTACTCTGCAGCAATCTACCATGTCTTTCTGTGCTCGCTTCCCCTGTTCTCTCTTCGGCCGTCTTCATCTGGGCTCCTCTTGACACCACTCTACCAGACCTCCTCTTTTTAATGCCATCAACGAACTCCATGTTTACAGATTGAGAATGAAGGGCACCACTCTTCCTGCTGGATACAACTGACAATTTCACCTCTCTTAGAACGCGCTCTCTCTATTATTCCTGTGGCCTTCAGTGGATGCTTCTCTGCCAGGTCTTTCGGTGTTGAATTCTGCCTTACCCCATAGCTTTTTGTTGGTGAATGGTGGTACTCTGCCTTGAGATGGAAACACTGGAAAGGAAGCAGGTTTAATGTAGCACGCAGGGCTGACTGGACAGTTCTGTGGGTTATGCTGGGTATAGGATGTGTGCTATGTCCCCTATGAACATGTCAAGTGAGCACTTAGATGTACGTGTCTAGGTTCCCAGAAAGAATTAGGACTGAAAAGTTCTGTCATCCAACCCATGTTGCCTACGTGTAGTTAATTTTGATGCATGCTTCATTCAGATTCTTTCTGTGACATTTCGATTAGTCTTAATACTAATACCTTTAACTGGGTAGATAATGTCACTTGGTATCCCAAGTGACAACACTTTCTCAGTGTGTTTATCCACTGAGTTACGACATCACCTGTGATGCCCCAGGCAACCGACCCTCGCTCATACCAGAACAGATTTATATATGTATCATATGCCATGTTTGAAGTCATCAAAACCTAGAGTTGGAATTTTATGGCCTTTCTATCACAACTGACTCTTATCCACGGTTGTCTGCTGCGTTTCTGTTGCTAATTGCATAAATTAGGCAGAGGTGGGAAAATTCTGGAAGTGGAAGACCATGTGTAAAGATTTAGTTCTGCTGATGTCATTTTCAGAATGCATGGTGTGTGTGTGCGTGTGAGAGTGTGCACAGCTCTTTCCGACAGTATGTGTGTGCGTGTGAGAGTGTGCACAGCTCTTTCCGACAGTGTGTGTATG
>NC_022027.1:5984893-5988532 GCF_000317375.1 Microtus ochrogaster | reverse complement strand
TGCGTGTGAGAGTGTGCACAGCTCTTTCCGACAGTGTGTGTGTGCGTGTGAGAGTGTGCACAGCTCTTTCCGACAGTGTATGTGTGCGTGTCAGAGTGTGCACAGCTCTTTTCGACAGTTGTTCGAGTGTCTGTTGGTTGATATAGAGTTGGCAGAGTATCCTTGGGCCATAAAATAACTATCCCCTGGGCCTTAAAACTACAGTTCACTCTTATCCTCTGATAGCTTTGTGTATGTTCCCTCTTCAACTGAATTGACAAAGCAAGCAAATCCTAAAATCGAGTTAATTTCAAATTTGTAATGACAGCGAGATCAGTCTAACTCGGCGTTGAGTGGGACCCCGTTACTATGTGGACTAAACTGACAGCCTCTCCAGTGAGTGCACTGGCACTGACTGTCTCTGCGTTCTTGATGACCTACAAGCCGCTCTGCCATCACAATCATGGAACGGAGAGTAGTTTTCATGAAACTCCTGGGAGAAGTCACAGTGTCACGGTGTTTCTTTAGCTGCTTCAGTTTTACCCAATATCCCTGGAGCATCCTGCTCTTCTCCAGGAATGCTCTGGGATATGTAGGGCAAAGGAGGAGGAGCGTGGATGCTGTTGTCCAGCAGCTTTTGACCTGACGAGGGAAGTAGCTATCCAAAGAGTTCAGCTTAATGGCGGCTGGGGATGCGAGAAGAGATCCGTGGGGGACGAAGAGTTTAGCTTAGTTGGTAGAATGCTTGTGGACTCTTCACGAAGCCCAGGCTTTGACCCTGACACCATGGGAGCTGAGTATCATGGGGCAGGCCTAAAATTACAGCATTTAGAAGGTGGAGGTTGGAGAATCCAAAGTTCAAAGTGAGCTTTGGTTACTAGGAAATTGAGACCAGTATGAGCTACACAAGACCCTGTCTCAGACAAAGCCTTCATTGCAACAGTCCAGGCTGTGGAAGTATGGATTTGGAGGCCACCATTCCGTCTGTATGAGTAGGATGTAGGAAACATGAGGAGCAGACTTTGGTTAGGTTTTTCTGGGGTAGGAGCACTCATTCAGGGCCATGAAATTAGAAAACATTCCATATAAAGCTCAATACTCCGGAATGAATTCCATTTTCACTATGGGTTGCTTTTGAGAAGATTTGATAATTTCATTCTAAGATGAATTTCTATCAAGCAGAGTCTAGCTTTCTGTCTGTAAGAACGACAAACAGCAGATACTTGATGGGAGCAGGCTCTGGGTGGCACATCTTAGCAGTCATCATAGGCAGAACGAGCACAAAAGCATCTCTGCCATACTACAGAGAGTGGCCATGGGACTCAAACGTGGACCTGGCTTGTGGAAAGCACACAGTCAGTCTTGCCTGTAGCATTGGAACTTGCCAAATGTAGTTTCTGAAGGATATTTCTCTTCCAGAACAGGGACTAGAAGATTTAGCCGCCCTGCTCTATGGTCAAATTTAGGAAATATGGTACTATAAAATCTTAAGTTTTTATGGATGTAAGTCAACATGTAATTAAAACTGCTAATAATTTATATTAGAAAAGATAACTGACATTACACTTTCGATGAGGTACAAATATGAGTCTTCTATACATAGAATTTGTGTGATATTCAGTACTTCAATAATAAAGTGTCACATAAAAGTTTCTTGAAAATAAGATAGTGAGATGAAAAGGGTATTCGCTAAGCAAATAGTTATCGAACACACACTGTGCAGACATTTCTGTCCTATCCAGTGAAGTCAGCCTGTGGTCTGTGCGGTCTCTTACTGATCCTCCGGGTCTCACTTGTGAGCACTCTGCAGGCAGAGTGAGCCTATGAACTGTTTAACTCAGTGTTGTTCCCTCTCCTCTCGAGCCCCAGCAGCTGCTCAGTGTGTTACAGCGTCCCTTGCCAGGCCCCGCATGCCCTGGCCCTTCGCCACCCCTCTGACCTCCTTTCTGCCCCAGTCATTTTGCTCTGGCTGCCCTGGCCTCTTTGCAGTTTCTCAGGCAGCTGGCAAGTGTCTGAGTGAGGACTTCTGCGTTTGTTCTCCCCAGCACCTAAACCCTTCCTCCAAAATGCACCATGGAGGTCACCGCGCCCTGTTATTCCATCACAAGCTGCCTCTGGCCTTCTATCTGCAATGCCTTCACTGGCCACTCTCATGGCAATTTCTTTTCATGCACAGCCCTTATTGCTACCTGACAGTGCTTTTCCTTGTTTATTGTTAATGTTTCATGACTTAACACCATAGAATCTGAGAGAGCAAGCCTTTGTAGTGACTTTTGTATCCTGAAGTGAATCCCACAAGGAGCAGGCACCCCCAACATCCTGTGTGGGAAGGACAGAGCGCTAACTTCTGGGAATACTCTGATCACAAGGACAGACATACATGGGATTCTCGTGGAACCAATAGTTCAGAAGCCCCCTGCCAACAGTGACCGCTGAGGAAGCTCTTTGAATATTCTGTAGTAGATGACACAATAGGGGTTGTGAGTGTAACTCACCACATTCGAGCCCAGCTCTTCAGAAAAGTGCATGCCTAGAGATGGGACGATTCCCGTCTCTGGATTCATCATTTGGTGCAGATTTTCAGGTTGCTGCCCGTGCTTACATGCAGTTTTCTGTGGGGTGGGTATGGAGGGTTAGTGGGATGATAGGGAGGGACCAGTCAGCGGTCCAGGAAGCTGTTTAGTTGAAGATCCTGATAACTTACTCCTGCCCCACCCCATTGGGGCCTCGCTGTATAGCCCACTTGCCATTCTCTCCCCTGCTAGGGATATTGGCTGTGCCACTCTTCCCAGATCTCTACTCATACTGAATTCTGAGCTTGTACTCTGGACTCATTTAAATATTTGTGTATGTATATATTGGGGGGTATGGATATGCCTGCACACGTGTGTGTGTGTGTGTGTGTGTGTGTGTGTGTGTGTACTCACTCGTGATACACAACAGAGGCTAGGAGTTGATGCCTTTTGCTGTTCTCAATTGATCTCTCCCCCTTATCGTGTGAGCCAGGGTCTCTCAGTGAATCTGGAACTCATTATTTTGGTTTGTGAGATGGCCAAAATACATTACATTGGCTGACCCATGATTCCCCAGGGTGCTGAGTGATGGGCTTGCACCTCTGCCCCTGGCTTTTATATGGGTGCTTGAGATCAAACTCGAGTCCTTATGCCAGCAGCTAACATTTTATCCACTGAGCCATCTTCACAGCCCATTATGGGGCTCGTATTTTCTCTCAGGACTTTTGCTTTAGGTTTCAGATAAATTTTAAAACTTTGCTCTCTGTTTTGGAAATAGCTTTTAAAATTTGAGATCTGCTCTTAACACCATTCCTCAGTATTTGATTTTTAGGAAAGAAAGATCAAAGTATCTCGGTAGTGTTGGTAAACGCACTATGCTAAAGTTGAAGAGGTAAACTATTTTAAAATGTGATTTAATTAAAGCCTAATTCTGTTGCCTTCGAAATAAACTTTCCAAAATGAATTTATTAAAATCATCGGGTAATGTTTACATGTGAATGAATTCTAAGCATCTCAAGCAAAGACAACAAGTAAGAGCGTGTAGCTCCTGTCATGACCTAGGTGCTCATCAGCTGTGCGAGTCAGTGCGTCATCCTGACAGAATACTGAGGAAAACAATTCAATGGGAGGGAATGTTTAGCTCCTG